>NC_054708.1:25052986-25334370 GCF_016097555.1 Gigantopelta aegis | reverse complement strand
AGAAGACTTCAGCAGCATCATGGTGTGTAGATATGGCAACATGAGATGTATTTCGATCTTTTAAAATTACGAGAAGCTGCCATTCTGGAACTGTTTGTTTTACAACACCTGAACACAATTTAAATTACGGCTGTTTGGTGTCTAACATATGGTTGTGACACTTGGTCTAGATAGTGAGCTAAATCTGCTCCCACTACATTAGATATTTCTACCGGAAAACAGCAAAGAATCTTTATATGCACAGACATAATATCAACTAGCACAGTATTTAATACATAACAAGCAGGGTTACTGGTTGGGACGAGAAAAATCTAACGACTCCACCGAGGAGGCTCGATCACATGACCCCAAAACACCTCGATTGATCGCTCTACGACTAGGCTAGATATAACCCATAAAACACCTGAGGTTATTCTCAAATGGTCCAATCCGCTATTGTATGTTCCACAGCTGGTATATCAAACGTTGTGGTATAAGCTATTTGTGAGAGCGAGTAACACACCTATTTGCTGATAGTCGAAAGGAGAAGCCTATGTGGCAGTAATAATTGTCTTAAATACAATAAATTCAACAGCCTCAAATTGAAGAAATGTGGTATGGTGTCGTTCAAGCACACATTCCTTTCCATTTTTGTGTTATTACAATTGAAGTCGATTTCTTGTTACAATTCAAGGCAGCTCTGGTTGTTACAAATCAGGGCAATTCTTTGTTACAATTTAAGTCAGCTTGTTTATTACAATTCAGGGCAGTTTTATTACAATTTAAGTCAGTATTACAATTCAGGGCAGTTTTTATTAAAATTCAAGGCAGATATTACAATTCAGGGCACTACAAGGCAGCATGTTTTCTGTTAGTATCTTTGTTGCCCTTAACCATGTCGGGGACGGGATCTAGCTCAGTCAATAGAGCGCGCGCCTGAGGTGTGTCGGTCACAGGATCTCATATTGGGCTTTTTGCCATCCCAACCAGTGCCCCGCGTGATACTTGGTATAGGCGAGTGTGGGAAAGAAAAACAGTTTGTTTGATTTAACGACACTACTAGATCACATTCATTTATTAATTATCGGCTATTGAATGTCAAAAATTTGGTCATTGTGACACATAGTCAGAGGAAACCCGCTACATTTGTCCATTAGTAGCAAGTGATATTCATAGACAGGACGGTACATACCACGGCCTTTGGTATACCAGTCGTGGGGCACTGACTGGGACGGTAAAAAGCCCAATATGAGAGAATTGTCCCACCAAGCGGATTTGATCCTGTGATCCATGATTTATGAATGTAATGTACTGATACACAAATAAATAAGTTTAGGTGCTATTGGGGATAAAACACTGTAAAATAACTATAAGATAGGTTGATAAAGTATGACTGTCAGGTTGTATGTCCATGAATAATGTATAATATTTATTATTTACTAATGCACGGGCATTTGTTCATCGGAAGGCAACGTTCCCTTTTAGTGAGGAGGGCTGGGTGAGGTCTTAATCCCGTGATGTTCATTGTGACTTATTGCACACACACGTGGCCAGAATATTGTATACCTGCGATTGGTGGAGGCATGACCCTCTGCCCAACCCCACACCCAACTCTGGTTTCGTATGTGGGTGTATTTTATATGGTTTTATATTGATTGTCCGTGTTTTGTAATACACGTTTATATTTGTTCAATTGATAGATTGTATGATAGAATGAATGAATGAATGAATGTTTAACGACACCCCAGCACGAAAAATACATCGGCTATTGGGTGTCAAACTATGGTAATGCAAATAAATAAAGGGATGATCAACATCAATATAAAAATTCAAGACAAACAAAAACAGTGTAAAGAACTGTGCAAAAACACAAATATCACAGAATTTTACGGACACTGAATCTTACTCAAAACTTCAATTTTGTGCTGTATTGGCCATTCTCAAAGAGAATGTTACACCCCTGCACCACGGTGAGGTTACAGCACACGCAGGGGAGATTGTATGATAGTGACTGATAATGAATGTCATGGGACTAAATTGTTTCAGTGTTAAACAGTTAAGAAATGCACTGAACGTTATATGCTTGATGGGTTGGGAGAAGCAAATTAATCACTCGACGAACTCATTTCTTCATCACTGTCTTCGTTAAGCCCCGGTCACACCGGGTAGTGGTCTACCCGCGGTCCTCTACGGATGCACCACGGTTTAACTACAGTTTTCGACAGATAAACAAAGGATTATTAAAGGATTATTGCCACAGACCACTGACCTATTAAATGGCATAACAAAATATTACGTGAAAAATATGTATTTGATTTGTCCCTAAATGTACTTTATACAACAATCTACAATCCGTGGCTAACCCGGCGTCCTGATCCTTGACAGTGTGACCGGAGCTTGAGGCCGGAGATTACTACGATTAAGTACGGATAAGTACGGTTTAAGTACGGTTTATTACAGATTATTACGTTCTTCTACGGATCATTAAGGATGTACTACAGTTGTTCGATCCGTGATGAATTTTCACGGACATACAAGTACTACTACGATTGATCAGGGATTTAATACGGACCACAACGAATTGTCACGAATGATGCCGGATCGTATACGTGGCTAACCCGGCGTCCTGGACCCATATTCACAAAATATCGTAAGCCTAGTTTTACACGTAAACGTAAATCTACGACTGAACAGCTATTCACGAAACAACGAAAACGTAAGTTACGTGTAAAGTTGGACGTAAATATAAGAGTGCCTCAGGTTGCAACTAACGCTGCACGTAAGTTGTGTACATATAATAAAATGGGCAGAATTTTGAAAATAGCAATTAGTAAAAAAGTTAATAGATTAAAGAAAAAAAAGAAAAAGGTTACAAGCCAAAAATAAAAAAAGAATTGACTGCTCGGCCGAATATTTATATAATTTGGAGCATTTTAGAAGGACAGTCCAAAATTAAATAAGAGAAAGAAGAGAGGATCGGACTATTTAATAATATTACATAAAAGAAGTGATTTCGACATAAAATTTTGAACGCAGATCTCAACGTTTAAAGTCCGATCGATATGTCCACGCGAATGGCCTCGTTAAGGCCGTTTGTGTGCACAGCTTAAAGGGACGAGATGGGTTGCATCCCGTCAAGAAAACCCCTAGATTGACAGTCGATAGACGTTGAAGGTGTAGTGCTGTGCTGAAATACAGATCTTGAGAAGCCGGATCCGTCTGAACGAGTAGAGTATCAGACTAGGGTATAGTCCAGTCGTCATGGGTTGGTATAGTGGTGCGGACGGGCCCGACTCCGGAGGATACGAGATGGTATCACTATAAAACAATGTAAAGTCTAGAAAAAGAGTAGGAGGGGCCGACCCCGCTTCCTATTTCTTCTTAGAGTGGGGCGGTCAATCTTCCAGTGCTGCTAGGACAGGCTCGGACATGTAGAGACTAAACGCGAACAACCGTGGCGTTCTGCAGAATGGCCGTCATACGAGTCACGAAAAAACAAGTCAACATAGTCAGACGGAGAAAAACGTGGAGGCGAGGAATCTCGCTGAAAAAGAATCCAACCTGGTGGTGCAGACTGTCGAAACGAGAAGCGTTCCAGCCTTCAATCAGTTCCAATGGCCGCATACATCCCAGTAGAAAACTTCATTTCGCTGACAAAAACAACGAAATGAAGGACCCCCAAGTCGAGCACACGAAAGCACGTGCAGTGTGCACAAGCGAAACAAACACGTCTTACCGCGTGGAGCTCCAGACTGGGATTTCTCCTGAGTTATCTTTTCCTTTTTAAGAAATGTACTCAAGTTCGTACCAAAACGCGGATCCCCACCAATACCAAAATGCCATGGTTCACTGTTCGCAATGTTATTGTTAGCAGACGACAAACAAAATTGCGTTTTGCGCATTTGTTATTTACCCGGTAGCCATCGTTTCTAATGTGTTTTTATTAATTACTCCAGTGAGAATGTTAAATCGTAGATTTACGTCCAACTAAGTTACGTTTACATTTACGACCATCTTTGAGAATAAGGTGCTTCTTGCACGTAAACGTAAATCTACGGCACACGTAAGTGCTAGTCGTAGACGTAAATTTACACTGTTTAGTGAATATGGGTCCTGATCCTTGACAGTGTGACTGGAGATTTCTGGGAGACTATCACAGGTGGTGTTTTATTTCTTATGAAACTATTTTGCTTTCTGAAATCTTCTTCGATCTGTATTACATATTTAACGGCATCAGAGAAGTTTGTAGGTGTGACAGAGTTCAAACCAAGTGCTAGTTATTTCCTTACCGTGGTCATTTTACCATCATTATGTCGAGCTATGTGCTCTTTTACTTGACTCCAAATCAGTTCTATTGGATTTCATTCCGAATATCTTGGCGACAGTCTTAGGCATAAGTGTCCACGACGTTCGACAATACCACCAGTAACAAACCGCGGTGCACATGGTACTTGTCACAAGATGATAAAGAAGAGGTTTTGTCATGCTATTCTCAAAAGGTATTTTCTTGGTTCGTAGGCACGACTGTGTGTCGTCCTTCTTGACATTAAGTGTAGGACATTATCCATGACGATGACAGAAGAATCTGGCTAAGAAGGCATAAGTTGTTCTTCAAACCATTTAATAAAATGTCCATGCTTCATCTCATCATGGTAGTCTCCGTCTGTTTTTTTTTTTTTTAGCTTCAAATACCAAGTCGCAACCATCTATCAGTCCATATTTATCACAGCCAGCATGACAGATAATAAGTCGTTTTCCCTTCCCAGTCATCAAACAGAGTTTAGTAACTCGATGAGTAGCGTCCACCTTAGGTGGTTGGCGGTGCTAGATCGATGAGTTTTCTGTCAGGTTCTTTAACAATAAATTCTGCATCATAGAATGCATTGTTAAAGAACCTGACCGAAAACTCATCGATTTGTTTGATAAAGGTGTTATTAGACGACGAGTTACCGATTTTATAGAGAGTGCGAATTACCTACATTACATAAGATTAATTTGGCTTTGAGGGAATCAATGCGGAATCAACATATCGTTGTCAACATTACGTAGAACACTTCACGACCTCGATTTTAAATATCAACATATTTCTACAACTGGGAAAGTGATTTTTGAGGACGCAAATATATCAACCAGGAGACTCTCCTATCTCCCTCTATGTAGTATCCAGTTTACGAGAACAGGGGTATTTAATAGTATATCAAGATGAGACGTGGGTGAACGTTAACCATAAAACATCCCAGCACTGGACAGATATCCATCCGGGCACAAGCACCGATGGAAATCGATTAAATTGTGACGTATAGTTAACCTGACAATCATGGCTCTGTGACGCATTAAGTTAGCTGCAAGTGCAACGGCTGTAAATAACTTTTTGTCGAAATAGATGTTAAAATTTGCTTAAAACCTGTTTTGTTTTTTAAGGATATGTAAGAAATAAAATAATACATTCGCGTCCGTTAGATATCATTATCTCACAACCCGTTGTTTAAAAACGTATCAAACTCGCTTTCGCTCATTAGATATATTTTAAAACAACTCGTTGTGAGATAAATGGCATCTATTAACGGCCACTCATGTATTATTTTATATATATATAGAAATACATGTGCTAAGGATAAAGAATAACCGTTTTGGCAATGTAGTTTTATATTCAAGAAGCATAGCATCACAAACGTAATTTGCATTGCTCTATGTAATAAGACTTCATTCCACGATACGTGTTTTTATTTTTATGTCTACTCTATTTTCTTTTGTTCAGTATGACAACAAAGTGAAACACGGTCATAACATTCTGTATACAGATGTATCATAAACGAAAGCTATTGTATGTAATATTTTATTATTATAAGTTTGGTTTAGTTTTCGAGATTCTGTTCTTCAAATCTTGTAACATTCTAATCGATCTCGAAACCATGATCAAAATAAACTAAACCTATATAAACAAAATAATATATTTATACTACAGATTAAACACAAAAACAAAAACATTTCCTGTATTCAACAAATAAAATCCAATACAGAAAAATTGCAGATGTATGTTTAGGCGTACACGATACAACAACCACAGCCATGTACCGAATTGTAGGATGAAATGAAATGAGTTCTTACAATGAACAACTATATGTGATCCAGTCAAATAATTTGTTACAATTACAGGCGCAAATATGAATAATAATAACCAAAACATATTTTTGCAATGTATTATTTTCAAGTCACATGTATGTAGGACTTTGTATTTAAACTCGCTCGATGCGCCGTCGGTGTGGGATCGATCCCCGTTGGTGGGCCCATTGGACTATTTCTCATTCCAGCCAGTGCACCACGACTGGCATATCAAAGACCGTGGTATGTACTACCCTGTCTATGGGATGGTGCATATAAAAGATCACTTACTGCTAATCGAAAAAGAGTAGCCGATGAAGTGGCGACAGCGGGATTCCTCTCTCAATATCTGTGGTCCTTAACCATATGTCTGGCACCATATAACCGTAAATAAAATGTGTTGAGTGCGTCGTTAAATAAAATATTTCTTTCTTCTTTTTTTTTTGTATTTAAAAAATTTAGCTGAACTGGATCGACTCCTTTGGTAGCTCTTTTATGTCAGTTCTAGGTTCATGGGTTAATTCTTTTCTTTGTTTTTGAGTACGAAATTCCACATTTCCACTTAGTATTAGAATCTACCCTTTATCCAAGATCCACCCGCCACCTACCTCACTCCCGCTCATGATCATCCGTCCAGCCCTAAAAATGTTCCACAAACACAATCTACTCTTTATTCCATATAATCCCTTTCCCCTCTCCCCCTCCATGTCCCCCAGATTATCCACAAAAATTAATAGCTTCTATTAATCTAATATTCGACAGTTTTGTTAAGGGTTTACGTTTACGTTACTATTACGATTATGGTTTTGGAGGCGGAGGTCACAAAATAAATGTAACATTCTACAAATAAAATCCATCATGACAAACGCTGGTTATTGCCCGAGCATGTTTGTTTTATTTGGGCAACATTTTATAATTTCTTTTTTTATTTTTCAAAATTAAAAATTGGGCCAAATATCAGTTCTGCCTTATCACTTACTTACAGCCTTGGGAGAAGGGAGGGACGGAGACGGAGACAAACAGAGACAAAGACAGAGACAGACAGAGACAGAGACAGAGACAGAGACAGAGAGAGAGAGAGAGAGAGAGAGAGAGAGAGAGAGAGAGAGAGAGAGACTTACATGTATCTGCAAAGATCCCTCGGTGCTGATTGACAAATGTTGATACGTGTCAAAAAAAGCAAAATTGTCGGCATCTAATAGCCAATGGTTAATTAATCAATTCGATGTGCTCCAGTGGTACTGATAAACAAAACTAACAAACTTTAAATTGACATGTTCGTGACCAATTCAAGCACTACAATATGATGCCCATCATCCCTATCCGATATGGCTGCAAATTCAGGAGGTTTTTGTAAACTGAGTTGTCCCTCTTAACCCTTTCACTAACATGGACAGATGTAGAATGGTTTTCTACATAATCTAAACAAGTCATCGTGAAAAATAACAAAGACGAAATTAGCATCTTGAGCTGTACAAATGTATTTACAAGCAAAAATACAATAAAAAAACATGTAAATGTGTAAGTAAAGAGATAAAAATTCAACAAAATCTAAACCATCATAATATACATGAATTGACGAAAAAGAAACAACAGCTTTGGAAGCGGCCGATTTATATATATATATATATATATATATATATATATATATATATATATATATATATATATATATATATATATATATATATATATATAAGACTGTATACAGTTTCAATACAAGTCGCAAGCTTCATGACGTTCACTCATACTCACTGTTCGATAAATTTACTTGAGGGATTATCTAGACATTGTAGTCATTAACACAGTGCATTAAATTACTGTCAAGTCACAAAAGCTTTTCAAGTAAAAATTCATATTGAAATACTATACTGTATTGTAAACATGAGAATGGCCAATTAGTCATTAAATATACAGATTAATATTCTAAACAAACATGTCAGTATCTTGTCATTTTTTAAAAAGCTAGAAAAACAAAAGAAATACGTTATAATAACTACAAACTAAGAATATCCCTATAAACATTATTTGTAATAAATGTATTACTATTTTGTTTCTTACAGGTGACAGACATTTTTTCACAATTATAGATACACGATTTTAGCTACAAATATGAAAGACACCTTTTTCTTTAGCTTTGTAAATGCATTATTTCATTTTTTTTGTACACAAAATCATTACCTATCAAAGATATTTTAACTATGTTTAAGTTATGCGTGTGTGTACATCCATGTCACACACATGCATGTAATAGTTATAATAATTGTCTTGATGACTGAATACAGCTACGTGACAAAACCAGAAGATGGCAAGCTGCAGTCAAAAGTAAAAAAAAAAACAGAAAAAAGCTTGATAATGTATTTCACTGCAGTAGAGAGGCAGATAACATCATTAGTACATTCTGTTATCATATGTAATTGTAGTTCAAATTGTTTAAGGGTTTCTGCCATGAGCTTGTCAACAGATCTGTCAAATATATGTACATAAATTAGACAAAAAGAATGAATACATACAATAAGAAGATCTAAATATGTGAATGCTGTTTCTATGTGTGTACTAAATATTTTTGGAAAGATAGAAAGTATGATTCTACATATATTTTGCAAATAATGTAATCAACAGTTGTATATATATATATATATATATATAAATATATATATATATATATATACTAGTATATCAAACTCCATAAACCTTTTGTTCTGTTGTGCAAACAATAAAAAAAAATCAATTCTAACAAACGAACCATACATATGTCAGTGTGTGTAAAAAAAATAATACACCATCAAAAATGTCACATGTTCCCACTAGTTTAGACATGTTTCATAAATCATTCCAATCATACCAAGCGCTCAAAACAAATGCCATAAAATTGCTGTCGTCGTTACATAAATTCAAAATCTTATCAAAAAACTAACAGACATTTTGTCCCATTAGGAATCACATCTTAGTAAAGTTCAGAACACATTCGTCAAGTCTAACTTGTTTCTTCACACAAACAAAATCACAAAATAAACAATGTCCAAATCTTTGAGCATAAACTGATTAGAATCCGATTTGTAATCGAATCCTATTCACAGGGCAGAACGTAGCCCAGTGGTAAAGCGCTCGCTTGATGCGCGGTAGGTCTGGGATCGATCCCCGTCAGTGGGCCATTGAGCTATTTCTCGCTCCATGCAGTGCATCACGACTGGTACATCAAAGGCTGCGGTATGTGCTATCCTGTCTGTGGGATGGTGCATATAACAAGATCCCTTGCTGCTAATCAAAAAGAGTAGCCCATGAAGTGGCGACAGCGGGTTTCCTCTCTCAATATATGTGTGGTCCTTAACCAGATGTCTGACGCCATATAACCGTAAATAAAATTTTGTGAAGTGTGTTGTTAAATGAAACATTTCCTTCCTTCCTTCAGATTCTATTCCACTCTCTTGGAGGTCTTTATCAGTATGATATGATTTGAAAAACATTATTACGTCACATTATTTTAGTATGTGCAGAATGTCCATTTATTACCATCAAGGTTCAGTAGCATGTCCTGGGCATATGCTTCAGCTTTTCCAGCTGTCAGTTCTGGACAAGAGTCAATGGTTGGTAGTTTGAGGTCTGTGAGAGATAAACAGGGGTAGTGATCTTACACCTTCCAGGTCTCAACTGTAACGTTTTTAGTGGTAGCCCTGCTACCAAGTTATGAAATCTGGAAGCCATCAGTAAAAAAATTGGTAGCCCCATTAATTTATATAAATTTATAAAAAAAGAGAGAGAGAGAAAGCAAAATCATTTCTTTTTTCATTTAAACATGGTTATATATATATATATATTAGCCAAAACACCATGGGCTACCAATAAGGTCGGGCCCTGCCTTTCCATTACTAGTACATCATTACAACTCACTAGGATGAAACTCTCTGGGATGCAAAACCAATGCCTTCCAGTCTTCAAGCCAATAGAGAGGTTTCATTATCCCATCCAAGAACCTACATGTAATCTAACGAGATATAACTAAATGAAACTTTCATGGTCTAAGTCATCAGTCTGGATAAATATGTTTCTATTCTTGTAAAGATATTCAACTCGAATTAGATTATATCTGAACTAGACATATATTTAGTAAATAACAATTCGAACTTAACTAACAGATCCATTTCAACTTATTTCCGTGCTTACATCCAATTAAGATTCAAGCACGCTGTTCTGGGCACACACCTCAGCTATCTGGGTTGTCTGTCCAGGGCAGCGGGTTAGTGGTTAGTGATTAGTGGTTAGTGAGAGAGATGGGGGTATAGTGGCCTTACACCTACCCACTGAGCCCTTAAGAACTCGCTCTGGGTTGGAGCCGGAACCGGGCTGCGAACCCTGTACCTACCAGCCTGTAGTCTGATGGCTTAACCACTGTGCCACCAAGGCCGGGTCTAACAGACCCACCATCATGGTTTAATGCAACCTTCAATGGTCCTTTCATCATCAATGTTGCACTTTTCTCCCCCTCCTAATCTTGATCATACAGAACATTATATTTATACGCCTATGGGTACTAGAACAGAATACTTTTTAGCAGATAGGTTCTTGAAAAGAATAAAGAAACATCTTTAATGGCTTAACCACTATACCATGAAAGCCAGTAGAGAGTAGCTCATACAAAGAGCTTTGTGTGTGATACAAAAGTCCTTGGGCACTGGCTGGAATTGGAAACAAACCAGCAGATCACAGTCTTCACCATGAGTAAAATCAAGGTGAACTGAAGATCACTCTCCTGAAATGATTCTTGGTGAGCAATCACATGAAGATTCCAATACATTTTATTTTTAAAATGTATTGCCAAGCGATCACTCTGGTATCACCTTCCGTTTCTTGTATATACATGTACATGTAGAACAAAACGTAAAGGAGCACATTTACGAAGTCTGTTTTTTTTCTTAAAACGCAGATATTTAAGCATTGTGAATGTACATGTATGTAGTAACATAAATTTACGAAGAATGTTTTTTCTAAAAACGCAGGTGTTTAAGCATTGTGAATGTATATATTTACATGTGTTTAAGACAAAAAAACAAGCTTTGTAATTTCGGTCAAGAATGTCTTCTCAGTTCAGAATGAATCCAAAAGATACAATTATTGACACAATCAGGTTCACATTTTTGCTGCACAGTTCAAAGGATGTTTTCCAAGTTTGTCTTCATATATTTCGATGGATCACTGTCTGCTGCTTCGACTACAAAACAGCCACTCTACGAGAGGATACATCCTTCCTACTTCATCTTATCAAGGACTGCCACTTTCATGACTGTGTAGAATCAACACTTGCATAATATCTGCATTTGGAATTTCAGATAAGGTCAATTTGTCCTAATTTACTCTGTATTAGTGCGCTGTATAATTCAGCAACCTACTGTGCACAGCACATTTTACGAGTAGTCTTATAACACTCCTTAATATTACGTCTGCTTAAAACATATAAAATGATAATATCTGGCTACTTAAATCCACATTAAAGCAGAAAGCATGCACTCCATCTTTCCACTCCCAACTTTTCTATCTACACCACTGATTATGCAACTACTATTTTAATGCCGGGGTGACGCAGATGGTGCGTCCAGTACAGCCATGGCATTACCACTTTTCAAAGAGATACGGCATGGCCGCACCACTATCATTTTTACTTTTTTCTCTTGGTTACATTAGTTGTATCTGCGAAAATGTCTTTCACAGATGAATTTGAAAGGAGAGTCGCCATGGCCGTACCACTTTCTTTCTTTTGTTTTGGTTTGTTATATTAGTTGTATCTGTGAAAATGTCCTTCACAGATGAATTTGAAAGAAGTCTGGCAACCTCGAGCCATACCACTATTTTATACACTGTGCTGACCCTGAATTCAGTCAAATTTGTCAATATTTTAAAATCATTCCTTGCACTAACAAACCTTATTGGGAGGATTTGAGATCATTTGCTAGTGGTATCGAGGGCAGTGTAAAATTCAATTCAACACACCAAAATCTAAGATCTAAACTAAGTCAAAGAATAGTGACACAAAAGCTACTTCTATTACATTCATGTAAAACAATTTACAATGATGTAAAGCATACTACACCCATGTAAAACATATAGTGTTTTCTTAAACCACTCTTCAAGACTAAATGCAATACATGTAGGTCTACCATTCCCAGATATAAATGAAACCCATCCGACAGACGCACACAGTGATAATACTAAGTCGTCCATCCAGATACACATACATGTACACACATAGAAAGAAGTAACAATGTAAATTATTAGCAAAAAGCTAAGTAAAAATGGTTTTGTTCTTTTTTCAGGCAGCTAGAATGTTTAAGACTGATCACCATGCTTTTTTATCTACCTGAAAAAAGAAGAAGATAATAATAAAAACACTTGGGATATTAATTATCATTACAAATACCTTTGTGATCGGTTATAATGGAGAATACATTGCTACAGTTGAAACAGATTGTACTATCAAACTACATATTGAACATGCATCTCAAAAACTTTCCAAAACTTTCATAATGAAAAGTCAAATCATTTTGGTTGAATAAAAAAAGTAAAGTAAAGTTTGTTTTATTTAACGACGCCACTAGAGCACATTGGTTTTTTATCTTATCATCGGCTATTGGACATCAAACATATGGTCATTCTGACACTGTTTTTTTAGAGGAAACCTGCTGTCGCCATATAGGCTACTCTTTTACGACAGGCAGCAAGGGATTTTTTATTTGCGCTTCCCACAGGCAGGATAGCACAAACCATGGCCTTTGTTGAACCAGTTATGGATCACTGGTCGGTGCAAGTGGTTTACACCTACCCATTGAGCCTTGCGGAGCACTCACTCAGGGTTTGGAGTCAGTATCTGGATTAAAAATCCCATTCCTCGACTGGGATCCGAACCCAGTACCTACAAGCCTGTAGACTGATGGCCTAACTATAACGCCGGTTTTGGTTGAATAAATGATGTGATATGAGTGATTTCATGTTTCAGTATATGACTATATCAACAATATAAATAACCATTTATTCATTATTTTATAACTTGCAGAATTCTAAACAATTTTTACCTACATATACATTACCATAACAAATTATTTTAAATCATGCACTTAAATCATAATGCTATTTATCCAGAATTGTCTACTATTATTTACAAAATGATACTAATCGATGAGTCAATCTAAAACATTTGAGTTTGAGTACTTACATGTAACTGGTGAACATGTCAAATAACGCTCATTAGTTTAACGTTTCAGACATTACTTGATGCTTTTTGTTTGGGATGCGTAGGTAAATTACCTTTTGGGGGTGCCATATTCAAATATGGCTGACATTTTGGGAACAGAATACCAGAAATATGCTGGGAGTCGCATTTCATAATATTAGACAAAACAAAAGTCTTTTTTGAGATCTGTTCACCAATTTAGTACTTAAGATTCATTCTGTTTCATTGATTATACCTGCTGTGGCCAAACCATGTGAACTGCCAATAGATGATCCCGTTGTAGCTTTCTGCTTCAGTGTTGTCCAATCAAACACGTAGTCATATTGATGATTGAGTGTTCGAAACAGTATTCTAAACAACTGCCTCAGATACATGTAGTCTGGTGCTTCTTCAAACCGCAGACCACGACAGTAGTTCAGATACATACTGAATTCCGCCGGGAAGCCCTGAAATTATAAAACCACTTATTAAGTAACTACAGAACATAACTGATACATCTTTTAGTTCATGAAACATTATTAGTAACTTTCAAATGGAGCAGAACTTCTATACCAAATAATTAATAAAATAAAAACATAAACTAATACAAAATCCCCAAAACATATAGATTATAGAATACAGAAAAACAGTTACCATTGTCTTTTCATGACCATATATTAGTGTTCTGCTGCACTTGTTTGTATTGCTATTTCCTATATTTTATGCTAGGTATAATGCATTAGCAATAATGGGAGACATTTAGAAAATTTGTTTCTAATTTTCATTATTATTCATACTTACCTAGTACTAGCACAACAACAATGCTATACGACCCTGAGTTATAACCTCCACTGCAGAATTATCTCCCGGGATGTATAACCTACACCCGCGCATGGGTAGACCGTATATCCTCGTTATCGATTCAAAGTCCGGAATGACTGAATAAAAAAAGACCTCCCTCGGGGAGGATGGGAGGTAACGGTTGTTGTGCTAGTACTAGGTAAGTATGAATAATAATGAAAATTAGAAACAAATTTTCTAATAGTCTTATTCAACTTACCGTACTAGCACAACAACAATGTAAATAACAGACGTGATATAACACTGTTAAAGCACGAGAATTTAACATTAAAGGGAGGAGGTAAGAAAACAAGGAGGACTTACCCATTCAACCAGTAGTGTTCGTCTGAAGTAATGATACAGTGAAAAAGCAACCCACATCATACGAGGTATAAACTGTCAAAGTGACTTTTAAATTGAAGAACTACAACCCCAATTAAAAGTAAACCAAGTTAACAAGGTGAGGAAACCCGCACACCAAGTAATGGTAAAAGACACTCGACTGCCCCAGATAGTCAACCATCCACCCCCCACTCTCCAAACAGGAGGTGGAGAACTATCTCCCAGAAAGACTGCCGCTAGCAACCGGACGAAATAAGGGTCGCCCCCTACTCGTGGCCCTGCACACCGAAATGAGTTGCTGCCCTGCAATGACTGACTGAATCTGCCGAGTTCCGTCCGGACCAACAGCCATATCACGGAAATAAAACCGGTCAAACGTGTGTCGACCTTTCCAAAATCCCGCACGCATGACCTTGAAAATGTCCAAAGAATCATGGAAATTAAGGGAAGCAGAAATTGCCCGAATCTCATGAGGTCGAACAGAGAAATTCCGCAGAACATGATCACCCGCCTTCTCATATGCCAGTTTGATGGTTGCAGCAATCCATCTCGACAAAGCATTCTTCGTAATGTCTCCTGGTTGGCGTGTGAAAGAGATAAACAGGCACACCGAAGAAAGCTGCAGTTTCCCTGATCCCTGCCGAAGCAGACAACAGGACTGGTGGTGTCGGTTGAACCGGACCGTCAGGAAATTTGTACACGTACGAATCCTGCGCCGAATTCTGAACCCAACGTACCATGTGTGGATTAGCCAACCCAGTTGACGTAGCCACATGCGAACGATCTAAAAGTTGATGACGCTGTACAGGCGCCCCAACAACAGAAGGGACGCCCACTGGCGTCTCACCCGAAACAACGCCACCCGGCTCCGTGACCGAGACAACGTTGTAAGACTTCGCGATTTCGCCAAGTGGCTCGATCACTGAAGTAGCACCGAAAGATGCGTTGGCCGAAACGGCGCCTTCGGACGCCACGACCAACCCTGCACCAGAAATCTGGTGAGACAACCGGTGCCGCGAAGCGGACTTCATTCTAGAGCTAATCGACTCCTCCACAGAAGGACCAATAATCCTGTGGATAACGAGGAGGCGCCCTTGCACCTACCACTTGTCCGCGAGCTCTTTGAACTGGACACCGACTTCCCGACCGCCGGCAAATCGGTATGGAGCATGACCCCGGAGGTTGCCACTGTGCTCCGCCCGTCTCGTTCACGTCTAATCATCCTTTCACTCGGCATCTTTTGACAGCTTCTTAGCCTTCCCCCACGTGGAGGGGGACCAATTTACACAGATATGACACTGGCGTTCAAAACAACAAGAACCACATAACAAATGCTGATCAAACTGGGGCAGTCGTTTAAGACAACCCCCCTCGGCACACACAACCAACCAGTTGGAGCCCGAGGAAGCCATGTCAGACATTAACCCCCTGTGTAAATTACCCAAAAGACCTAGTATGACAGAGTAAAACAAAATTACAAATTAATAAACAATTTAACAATTTGACAAAAATTTTACTACAGAACTCGAACACGACTGCAATGGAGGACTGCAGAATCAAAAAACGAGGATATACGGTCTACCCATGCGCGGGTGTAGGTTATACATCCGGCAAGGGGAGATAATTCTGCAGTGGAGGTTATAACTCAGGGTCGTATAGCATTGTTGTTGTGCTAGTACGGTAAGTTGAATAAGACTATCATCAGTTATCTCCCTTCAGCAATAAGACAATAGCCGATGCCGACAAAAACATACACCTTTTTTCCTTTTCCTTTTTTTTGGAAACCTTTTAATACAGTTTCAGTATACTGTAAATAAAAATAATCAGTACTAAATGAAGTTTGTTTATTTTGTTTAATGACATTACTAGAGCACATTGATTAATTAATCATCGGTTATTGGATGTCAAACATTTGGTAATTATGACTCGTAGTCATCAGAGGAAACCCGCTACATTTTTCCTAATGCAGCCAGGGATATTCTATATGCACTTTCCCACAGAAAGGAAAGCACATACCACGGCCTTTGCCAGTTGTGGTCCACTGGATGGAACAAGAAAAAACCCAATCAGTTGAATGAATCCACCAAGGTGGTTCGATCCTGCGACGCAAGCACCTCAACCAACTGGGCTAAATCCCGCCCCCGGCACTAAATGCTACCTCTAATTACAGTTTCATGCATTACTGAGTCTTTTATTTATGATAGAAAACAAAATAATAATGCTTTAAGAACTAACTTCTAGAACCTTGTTTTAGACAAAATTCTAAGTGCTCTATCAAAATTGCTAAAAAGAGGCAGGCAGGAGGCACATTTACAATAATTATATAATGTCTCATTAATATGTTGCATCTCTATGTATATGCTTTTAATTTTAAAAAATGTTTTAAGAGAGGCACTAGATATATAAAGAAATTGCTTCCCACCCTTCCCACATTATTAGTTCTAGAACACCCATAAATGGCAAAACTCAACTGGTGTAATTATATTTTTGACAATAAAAACACCAAAAGTTGAAATTATCTTCTTATTAAACATTATTATTACATTAAAGAGACTGTCCTGAATTTGCTGTTATATTTAACATTTTTCAGACTGACATTTTCTTGTTTAGAATTATAACAGCTAGAGTTTGTATATATACATGTATATATATATATATATATATATATATATATATATATATATATATATATATATATATATATATATATATATATATATATATAGAGGATTCATCACGAGTATTTTTTAATATGAAAAATATCAACCGAGTCTATGTTAATCAGTATTTGCCGAGGCTCTGCCGAGACAAATACCGATTAACTAGACGAGGTTGATATTTTACATATTAAAAAACACGAGTAGCGAATTCTATTTATCCTATAACACTTCTAAAATAACATTTTAATTAAATTTTTAGTAAATCACAGTACTAAAGTCGCAGCCATCGGTAATATGACGTCATCACGATTAGCACAAATTAGTTTGACGTCATGCATTTTAAACAAATCTTCGAAAACGTTACGCTCATGTACACAGGTCTTGTTGGCTTGTAAGAAAATGACCCATTCACAGCAACACATTACCTAGAGACCTTGCAAATTTGCATACCATTATTAACCGGGTTAATAAAGTAAATTATCACATGGGTTTATGACATGGATATCATGGGAAAGTTATAGAATAAATATATATATATATATATATACAAGGTGTTTTTGATCATCTGAATTCTTCCTGAAGCCAATATATACATATTAGCAGGTAAAATGATGTTTTAGCTACTACAAACATTAGGACATTATGATAACCAGAAACACATTAATTATACAGACATTGATCATCAATACAAGAAAATGTACTTAATATGCAATTTTAGTTTGTAAAGAAGACTGTTAGTTGACAATGACAGCAAACTCAGGACAGTCCCTTTAATAAATTCTCAATATACATGTACATCTATGTTTAAATTATATTATCTCAGCCACTTGAATGGCACATACCTTACACAGTACTTCAACTGGTGTTGACATTTTCTTTTCACTGATTTTTTCATATTTCTGTTTCTTCGTTGCTGCCTGAAAATATGAATAAGCTAAATTGCATAAATCCAGCTCATAAGAAACCTACATTTTACTTTTTAAAAAATACAGATTAACAAGATACATGCACATATATGTGGTATCGGTAGGGGATTCAACAATTATGTTTTTGCACAAAATTGAATTTGAGTTTAGTTCCAGCACTAGGGGACAGCAGTTGCCCCACCCCTATCCTGTACGCTTATGAATATATGTACTATAAAGTCAGCAAGTACATATATAAACTGCACAATTGTTTCTGTGATACACTTCATGTTTTTCAAAGTTCTTTAATATTTGCACCAATGGTTTACACACACTCACATACGCAAACACAAACACAAACAGATACACATATAATACACGAACATACATATGTACATACATACATACATATATATATATATACATACATACATACACCATACATACATTCATTGATACATAGATATACACACTCTATCAGTATATAAAAATGGCTCCTAATTTTGCTATTTGGTGCCTAAAATAGAAGCAGTCTCCGTCAAGCTTTAATTCCTTAAAGGCTCCATATATTTACCTCTTCTTTTTTTTTTGTAGAAACATGTACATAAATATATATGACTGAAACAAATGTGCTTGAACTTTCATGTGGGAACTGCTTATTATTTACCTACATAATTACCATGCCATGAACAATTTAAAACCAAACTTTCTTGGCAGCAAATCACAAATGATGCAACAAAAACAGAGCATACATACATGTGCACGTATTCTTTGTTAAGTAGGTCGAGATAACATATAATTTTTACAAAGACTAACCTCAGAAAACAAGGGCATCGTCGGGGGGGTGTGTGTGTGTGTGTGTGTGTGTTCAGGGGGTTTCGTATATTTTGAGCCAGCATGATTTTTTAAAACTAGAAATGGCAAAAATCGAAAATTATTTTTGCTCATACATGTTGTATCTCGATTTGTGAGACTCGTATAGGTTCAATTTCGGTCATCAAATAGTTGAATGACTTTTTCTGTTTTATACTGCGCTTTGTAATATGATTTTCGGTATTCAGGTAATCTCCCAGAATTGTGTAAACATTTTGGAGTTGGAATTATTGGTGTATCAATGGGCCATTGTATAGGACCATGAGTATTGCCATTTGTCTGAGAAATTTAACATAACATGCATGTGCTTCGTAGATCTACTTTTACAGTGGATATAATTTATGATTTTCATGTCAAATACTCATCTGTATGATGAATAAATTGCCTAAAATACCTTAGCAAATAAACTTTAAATTGCCTTCCAAAATACACTAGAATGCAGCATTTGGTTGCTAGAAATATGACAGGGCTTCTAGAATTTTTATAAAATCCACTAGCCATGGGATCGGTGATTTTACAAATTTACTAGCCACAATTAAAAATTCACTAGCCCTACTTTACTTTTAATAATCGGATATGTCACCTAAAGAGGGAGATGGAGATTAAAGAAACTAATATTGGGTTGGGGTGGGGACGACAGGATGTTCATATTTACAAAATAGACAGTTATTTACTAGCCCAACACTGAATATCACTAGCCATGTAAGTGGGGCTACCATAATCTAGAACCCCTGTACAAAAATGTTTTCCCTGGCAACTTCAGCTGCTTTGCAGTCTCAAATTATTTTTGAACCCCCCCCCACCCCCTTCTGAAAAGCTGGCAACGCCCCTGGAGAATTAACTAAAAAAAAATGAAAAGAACATCCAAATAACCAAAGGGAGATAACCTGGTAAAATATATACAGTAATATGCAATCCACTGAAAATGGCAAAGAAATACAATCAGAAGCTACATAATCATTTCAAAGGGAGATAACATTAAGTAAATTACAGTGATTTAAACCTCATTCTAATTATTGTCTTATAAAGATAGGTACATCTAACCTAATAATTCGCAAAATTATAAGGAGTGGCAAAATGAGTGAAATTGGCAAAATAATCACACACACTCCCCACAAGAAGCTCCATATCATTATAAATGGAGAAAACTTATGCTAATTTTAAAATACAAAGCAAACAGTAAGAAATAAAACATGTATGCCGACATACCCGTAAACCTTGCCAAGGGAGAGAACCTCTGTTGAAATACATGAGGACATAACCGAGCGACTCCATGTCATCTCTGCGACTCTGCTCGATGCCGAGGTGTGCATTGATACTGGCATACCTGGCAGTGCCTGTCAGGTTTTTACCCTCTCTGTAGGGTACATGCTGCCTTGTACGATTGTCACGGTATTTTTTTGCTAATCCAAAGTCTATGATGAAAACCTAAAATAGATGTGTAAATAATAAATTTAGAAAAAAAATCATTTACATATTTTATATAAATACCTATAACATACAACCCTACACAATCATATACATTTGTGTATATGCAAATTAAATAATAATAATAATGGACAATGAAAAATAATAAATTACAAACAAGAATTCCATGGAATAAACCCATACACACATTCTATAATTTCAACTGCCAATTACTATTTAATAACCTTTTTAACCAGTTTAGTTTTGTCTTGTTTAATGATATAATTTGAGACCATTCATTAATTAAAGGGACATTTCTGAGTTTGCTGCAATTTTTATTTTAAGATGTTATCGACTAACAGAGACTTTTTAACAATTGTAATTAAATAGCAAATATATTTTTCTGCATAAAATATTATTTGCTGTATATTAAACATCTTTCTGATCATTCTAATATTTGTACTAGGTTAAATTTTATTGTATTTCATTAAAAAAAAAAAAAGGTTTTCATAAATAAGAAATTATTTGAAGTCAAACCTAGTTTAGGCTTCTTACAAATATTAAGATGACCAGAGACACATTGAATATACAGACACTGACATTCTTAACAAGAAAATAGATTTAATATGTAAGTTTAATCATAGAACTATTTTATTAGTCGGAAACATCTTACAATGCAGCAAACTCAGGAATGTCCCTTTAATCATCGGCTATCATATGAAAAAACATTTGATAATACTGACACATAGTTTACAGAGAAAATCCACAACATTAATTATTCCATTAGCATCAAGGGATCTTTTACAAGTTCTTTAATTCTCAGACAGGACAGCACATACATTATATACCACAGTATTTGATATACCAGTTGACGGGAACTGGTTGGGATGGGAATAACCCAATGGGTCCACCAAAGGGGTTTGATCCTATATATGACCCAAACACATCAGGTGAGCACTGATTGAGCGACAGGAAGATCCCACAACCACAGCTGAATAGAGCAGGTGTAAAATTAATAAAATCCTGAAAACACTTGCAATTCATCAAGTGCTTAATACAAAATATTACACTGACTTCGATTCAAGCTTCGGTCGACTGGGTTTTCATTTATTAGATGTCCCAGGAGTTGTATAGTTAACATTATGGACAATCAAATGCAGAAGCAGATCTAGGAGGGGGGATCCCCCTTAAATTTTGCGACAGTTATAATTTCCCTTCATTCTGCCTCATGTGATTGGGGCCACCATGAATGGATTTTCTGGATCCGCCACTGAAATGCCATGGAAATTGGTGCAGTAGGTTTAAATCCCATCAGAATACACTGTTTTTTAAGTTAATAATGTTTTGCATGAATGATGGTTTGTTAAAAAGTCAACCCTACCTTGTTACAATGCCTGCCAATTCCCATTAGAAAGTTGTCAGGTTTGATGTCTCGATGAATGAAATTTTTGTTGTGAATATGTTCTACTCTGTTGATCATCTGTGCAAAAATGAAAATGAAATATACATAACCTGTAATACAAGTACAAGTCTACTACTTTTAATAACATCTTTAATAAATTATATTAAATTACATTCAGACAATTTGTAAATAATCAGACCAGCTGTATAGGAAAACTGAAGGGACTGTCCCAAGTTTGCAGCCTTTGTTTGATGTTTCCGACTAACAGAGCACTTGCTCGATGCACGGTCAGTCTGGGATCGATCCCCATCAGTGGGCCCATTGGACTATTTCTCATTCCAGCCAGTGCACCACGACTGGTTTACCAAAGGCTGTGGTATGTACTACCATGTCTGTGGGATGGTGCATATAAAAGATCCTTTGCTGCTAATCGAAAAAAGTAGTCCATGAAATGGTGAAGCAGGTTTCTGACCTCAATATCTGTGTGGTCCTTAACCATATGTCTGACGCCATATACACGTAAATAAAAATGTGTTGAGTGCGTTGTTAAATAAAACATTCCTTTCTTTTTACCTACCATTTTCAAAGGCTTTCAAAGACTTTTACACAGCGGTCAAAAACAATAGAATGCAATAAAAATACCAAATCAATTCATTTACGTTGCTGTCCATGGCAAGAAATTTTGTGGGTTTTTGGGGGTTTTTCTCCATGCATCATGACAGCTGGTTAAACCATGTAAATAAAAGTATTGTGTTATGATGTAGCTATGCTAGCAGAAGGAAGGTCAGAATATTGACGTTGATTGAAGAAAAATTAACAATAAAATAAAAGAATGCACACAATATGAAAATTAAAGACTTTTAAAAACTTTTATTACAATTCAAAGACTTTCAAAGACCTAAAAATCATTTTGTCAAACTCAAAGATTTTCAAGGAATTTAAAGACGGCTACACATGTATGAACCCTGATGTATCAAAAGTGTGTTAATTAATGTTTTCAGCTTTAATATGTAATTTTAGTCATTCAAAAGGATCTGTTAGTCAAAAACATACATACATGTATTAATATACACGTAATATGTATTTAGTAATGTGTTTTTTGAAAAGACATATATTATTACATATACATTTTACATGTATTTGTTGTGTTTAACAATAATTGCAATGCATTAACTATTTAAATGGTATTCAATCTTCAGTTGCTGATGGTAATTAGTTATTTTTCTTATTGCAAAGAAGGTACAGTAACTCACAACAATTTCGCTACAATGGTAAATTTGATATACCAACAAAGTGACCCAGGGACGAATGTGGTCATTGTAATGAGGTGTGTGTGTGTGTGTGTGTGTGTGTGTGTGTGTGTGTGTGTGTGTGTGTGTGTGTGTGTGTGTGTGTGTGCGCGCATATGTGTAACATTAACTTAATGACAGTTTGGCCATAACTTACATGTAACTGTACTATACAATTGCATGTTCTAGTATACAGTATAGCACTCCACAGGGATTCAGGCCAGTGTTAATTAACACTACAGCAGTTATTGCTTGTAATAAGCAGAACCTACAGACCATACATTCAAAGGATAGCCAGTCTGTACAAGTGTATTGATTGATTCCGCTTCATAAGCACCAACACAAGAGTACAGCGGAGCAAATTAAATAATCTGATCAGCAACAGAACACCAGTTCCCTTTGCTGAAAGCAATAACTTAGTCATGAAGATATTGCGCCATCTGTATAAAAAATATTTTATCTCAATCGCTGTGACTCACTTTTTCTTTAGTACATGTACATTGATTTCCTGGGTTTCTCTTTTTTGTTTTGTTTTTTGTTGTTTTTTTTGTTTTTTGTGTTAGCAAAATATTTACAGAACCGTATGCACAGATTAAGAAGCAAGAGAGCATCAAAATATGTCGACTGATATAGCCATAATTGTATTTTGGAGGGACCATCCTAGCTACATCTATAAGTGTTAGTTTTCACTTTTATGAGGTTGAAAAAGAACTCACACACACACACACCCCTCAAAAGAAAAAAAGAGAAAAAAGAAAGAAGAAGAAACAAATACAACCTTAATTACTGGTACTTAATTTAAATTGCCTAACACAAAATGTGATATATATTCTAATATTGATCCCTTCTGGCTCTATATCCTGACACATTTTCTGCAGGGTTTTTTTGAACAATGTCTTTTGGGACCGGCCGTTCCCAAATATTATTAACTTTCCTATTTTGATCTGAATGACAGTATTATCATAATTATGTTGCAAGATAATGTACAAAGATTGGAAGACTATCCAGAGATACAGTTAAAAATAGTGTCCTAAAAGTAAGAATTTTGTTGTTAATATCTTCATGTATATGAACATAATACATGCATGTACAGTACAACATTGCATGAATTTTTTTTTTAATTAAAGTTTCTTTTCCAAAGTGTGGAGAATACATTTGTAGCTCTTACCAGCCCAATCTGTCGCTAATCACCCTGATTAAAAAACGTTTGAAAGAAAATGATAAAATTGGGGGAGGGGGTTATGTCCCTCCCCAGCTCCATCCGCGTGGCTATATACGAGATGCCTGCTTTATATATATATATATATATATATATATATATATATATATATATATATATATATATATATATATATATATATATATATATATATATATATACAGGGTCAGTTGTACTATAATTTGATGACTGTTAAAATGAATCATGAATACACTGACTTAAAACGTACATAGCCTATATTACCCATGTGTGTTTCAGTACCATTAATATCAATACCGTATCTATATTAGTGAAAATAACATTGTGTGTACCTCTAGTGAACATAATAATTATACATTTTTAAATTCCTAATACTGTATAACATTATGTATACAGGGATTCTAGAATTTTTTATAAAATCCACTAGCAATGGGATAAGTGATTTTAAAAATTTACTAGCCACAATTAAAAATTCACTAGCCCTACTTTAAGTTAATACAATTTTGCTAATTAATACAATGTAGTAATTATAATCAGATGTCACCTAAAAGGGAGACAGAGCTTAAAAACACTAACATTGGGTGGTGTTGGTGATGGTGGGGGGCAGGATATTCGTAATTACGAAACAGACTTAACTGCAGCATTTGACTTCTTTTTTTCACTAGCCGTCAGGCATGGCAATAGTAGTTATTTACTAGCCCAACACTAGCCATGGGAGTGGGGCTACCATAATCTACAAGCCCTGTGTATATAATACACTAATAAATAATACAGTAAAGTACTCTTATAATGAACTGCAAGGGACCAGGAACATCAGTTCGTTATAGCAGTAGTTTGTTGTAAACATTTACTGAAGTTAGCCGTTTTTTCAAGAAGTCAGCCATTTTGGATTTTTTAAATTTAAACAACATCAACACAAGAATTAGTGGGGTGGGTTTTTTTAATGTATCATTTATTATTACAAATAGAAGCAAATATATAAATAAATACAGCACGTTGAATCAAATGACTTTGGATAACAAACTTGGCTGCTATATATATCTTTCTTTGATTTTTTGACCAGATTCAATAGCTGATATAATTTGGAATTTTCCTATGTAGATCAAGCACTTTTCTCTTGTGTAATAATTTGCTGTCTGTCATGATTGCACATCTGCTGAATACTGTTCAACATTTCATAATATTTGCCTTACCTACCTTCAAAACAAAATATCTCATTATTTAACGCTATAATTACAATGACTGTATAACGAGTTGCACGTGTCAGTCATATTGTTGAATACTGGCACTTAAACAAGCACACAATTAATAGCTGTGAAGTGAGAACAGACGACTAATTGCTCAATACATTAATCACTTAATTGATACCAATCTCCTATATATAGACAAGCAGACGTTAACTGACTGATCTTATCAGTATAGTTGTTTTTGATGCATTTTGATGCAAGTTACAAATATTGAAATAAGATACAAAAAGGTTATGATAGGTTCGCTGTATATGCACTGATTTACACTGAAATTCACAATTTTGACCCAAAAAATTAGTTCATTTTAACAGTTAATTTGCTATACATAGTTCGTTCTATACATTGAAATTTATTAATACTACATGAATATACTGGGGAAAATCAGGACTTTACAATCAGTTCGTTCTAACTGGTAGTTTGTTGTAAGCGTGTTCGTTCTAAAAGTACTTTACGTATATATGGTATTAATCTTGGTTTATAACTGTTGGTCAAAAGTTGTTACATACATGTAGGAAATATTCAAGAAAACAAATTAAGACATATTTTTTGTTGGTATATGATTGATGATGACATACATGTATGTAACTTTGAAGTTGCTCAGCATGTGTGATGTCATCCGTATTACGGTATAATTAAAGCTGGCTACCTATAAATCTGTCAATATATCTAATGTCATAGATTTGTTTTATTACTGTACTTCAAGAAGTTGTACATTTTTATGCACAACTTAAGTGAAGTAGTTTGGTGATTTTGTTTTTCTCTGATGTACGTAGTCTGTAGACAGTTTTATACATGCATGCATCCATCCATCCATCCATCCATACACACACACACACACACACACATGTATACAAATGTATGTACGTGTATACAGTCTACACATTCTGAATATATATATTATTGAAGAAAAAAAAATCAGTTAGCAATATATACGACAATAATTTCCATCAAAATGTGATTTAGACCGTTTACATGTAAACCGAATCTTAAAACTGTTTCGCAGAAAAATCATCCTTTTTTTGAAAGTGACATATAAGCTGATATATATATATATATCAAGTTTTGGAAATGAACTTCATATAAATATGTATTTTTATAGAAATAAATTTATAATTCTCATAATCAGTGGTTGGAGATGGGATACATACAATGTACATGTATATATGACCCGTCACATTTTCCAGCCTGATCTTAATATAAATTTTAATTACATAAACTGTCCTGTTCACGAACATCCCACCAGATATTTTTGACATACAATAAAGTACTCAAGATTATAACAAACTGTAACTTGTAAGGGACCATATACCTGTATATGATAGTTAGATCGTTATAGACGTAGTTCATTGCACAAAGTTGCATAAATTGGTCATTAATACAGTGAAACCTCTCAAGACTGGACCCTCTATAAACCGGAATTCCCTCAAAACCGGACGTTGTAGTCTCTTTCTAAAAATAAGGACATAACTTAACCTCTCTAAAACGGATCCTTCTTAAGACTGGACATTTGTCTTGGTCCAAAGGGTGTCCAGTTTAGAGGGGTTTCACTGTGTATATATATTTACAATTAATTCATTCTATGCAGGAGCTCGCTCTAAGCATGTCTGTTATAAATAAGTGCACTTTACTGTATGTGGATGTTTGTTTCATTTTGTTGGCTGTCACATGATCACTGCAGTGCATATAAAAAAAGACTGGGCAGTGTTGACCATCAGCATAATCAAATAATGTTTCACCAAGGGCATGGTGTAGTTCTTGTCATCCCAGTCTCTGTTTATTGACTTGGTCTTAACATTTAAACAACTGCTGTGTATACAGGAACAAGTTACACAAACAATAACAACAAACACCAAGGTTAACGATAATTCAAAACAAAAACAAATATCTGCAACTAATAATTATGTTGACATACATTGCACACACTGGCATAAGAAGTAGAAAGTATGGGGGGGGGGGGGGGGGGGGGCAACGATGTTTTTGTATATTTTTACATATATATATATACAAATGTATATGTTTGAGTGTGTGCCCCCACCTCTCCCACTTTTTGGCACCTTCGAACCTACATTGTGGTACATATGCATGTATACATACAAACAGTGATATTTACTATGTGTTGAAAAGTCAAATTATTGAAAAATATATCACAATAATAATAAAGCCCATAAAAACTGGTAGTAATAATAAATAAACTAGTTTGAATGGCATAAATGACAAGGTTATTGATAGAATAACACATAAACAAATACATGTACATGTATGTATTAACATGTTTACACAGTTATCGGCCTATCACATGAAAAATATTTGGGGCATATATTTAGTGACCAAATTAAACCTCTGTATTAAGTACATGTATATTACTAATTTGAAAAAAAAATAAAAAAAATTAAAAACAATTATACACACACACACACAAACACAGCATTATATTCATTTTATTTGATACTTACAGATCCAATAAAGGTAAACCACACTGTTCTATGCATACATGTACATACATGTATATGATGTATACATGTGTATATCAGCTACATCAAACAAAATATTATCATCTGAACTATTGCTTCCAGGTAGCAGCTCTCATTTATACTCAATCTAGAACTCTGGGTTGAAGCTTGTACAATATACAAACTCTGTAACTACATGGTATGTGCTATCCTGTCTATGGGATGGTGCATATATAAAAGATCCCTTGCTGCTAATCGAAAAGCGTAGCCCATGAAGTAGCGACAGCGGGTTTCCTCCCTCAATATCTGTGTGGTCCTTAACCATATGTCCGACGTAATATAACCGTAAATAAAATGTGTTGAGTGTGTCATTAAATAAACCATTTTCTTCTTGTATTTACAGATGTACATACTAATGTATGATTGTACCTACATGTGTATACAAAAGAAAGAAAGAAATGTTTTATTTAACGATGCACTCAACACATTTTATTCAAGGTTATATGGCATCAGACATATGGTTAAGGACCACACTGATTTTGAGAGGAAACCCGCTGTCGCCACTTCATGGGCTACTCTTTCCGATTAGCAGCAAGAGATCTTTTATTTGTGCTTCCCACAGGCAGGATAGCACAAACCATGGCCTTTGTTGAACCAGTTATGGATCACTGGTCGGTGCAAGTGGTTTACACCTACCCATTGAGCCTTGCGGAGCACCTACCCAGGGTTTGGAGTTAGTATCTGGATTAAAAATCCCATGCCTCAACTGGGATCCGAACCCAGTACCTACCAGCCTGTTGACCGATGACCTAACCATGATGCCACCGAGGCCGGTCACATATGTGTATACATACTAATGTATGATGTATCACCAAGAACTGATTGGTTTTAAAGTTTTTAAAACCCTTTGCTTTTATATCAAATTTTAATCTTAAAATATACAAGTATATATTAAGATTAAAGTTTACATAATTACATACATGTGATATTTGTATTTTTCACAGCTCTTTATACACTGTGTTTTTACATTATTACATGGGCTTATTTTCTTAATTTTTCATACAAAATACTTAATTTTTGTTACTCAGATTGCACAGTACCAAAGAAGAGAGTTCCGTGTCAAAGTTCGAGGTGCACCATCAAATATTTACGGAGTAAAAATAGCTGTGGGTGTGATTGGTAGTAACATGTGACATTGATTATTTGTGCAAATACTATTATCCATTGACAATAAATAAATACACTTGTATTTGTTATACAGTTGTTATGCAGTATATATCAGAGGTTGAAACTAATGCGGGGTACCCCCAAAAAATGGAACTGCAATTTTAAGCAAAAATTACGATTGCTATTAAAAACATTAATTAAATCTCTTGTGTGACCCCCCATTTTCTTGCAGGTAGATTACATGTGAGGTGCCACACTTTTTATTGCTGTACTTCCTGGGTGTGTTGATACGCTACTCATATCACTTTATTAGTAAACGTTAACATTATCAGCAGTAGGAACTGATTTGGTCTATTAGAACCTTCATATAACTTACTTTGTGCTGGGGTGTGGTAAAACATTCATCCATTTTTCTTTATATAACTTACATGTGCCTTCATTTGCATGTCGGTGTCAAATGTAATAGCTGATACGGCCAACCAAAGCGTTTTTTAATTATTTCATTGGGGAGGTACATGGATACATTTGTACATATGTGTACTTGTACATGTATATAACACCATGCTCTCCACCAACTTCTCTCTCAGTAACAACCAACCAATAACCCCTTAAATAGACAGGTTGTAGGCCAACCCAGGACTGTGTGCTTAAACCTTAATTGGATATAATTATAAGCCTGGAAATCCAGTGAAAATGAACTCTGTATCAGAAACAAGATTTTCTATAATGTTATTTTGTTTGGACTCGACTCTGTGGTTTTAGAAAACAGGTTAAAAGACAAATGGATAATACATGCAGAGACAATATGGCACACATTGTGTACTTGGTTAGGCCCAGATCAAAGTGAAAAAAAGAAGAAAAAAACTAGAATGAAAATATTTGCTGTCGAACTGCCAGTGCAGTGCATACCTGGTCGGCTAACATGAGCACTGTTTTCATGGTAAACTTCCGCGAACAAAAATTAAACAAATCTTCTAAGCTTGGTCCCAAAAGATCCATAACTAAGACATTATAGTCTTTTTCTTGGCCATAGAATCTGAAACAGGAAAACATCAAAACAGTCAAAAATACTTCACGATTGTTAAAATGTTTCAAAAGGCACTAAGTAATGTTGTGCCATTATAGAGCAATACATATCTTAACATATCTACATATGTAAATGATAATGCCATTCAATGTACACATGCATTGTACATTACATACATGCACATCGATTACCCCAGCAGGCATTCAAAACTGGGAAATAAAAATAATAATTTCTCACTGAGAAATTATAATGTACATGTATGTATTGGTATAACGTACAATATTATTGAATGATTTGATGATTACACAAACCAATGACTTTGTCTGACAAACATATAACGACATCACATACATGTAGTTTAAAGCATTTATGCCTTGTAGTTTTCATAGTTAAATTTGTAATAAAATGGTATTATAATGGAGACTGAAAACCACAATCAATTCATCCAGAAAATGTGATATAGATCATGTAATGTTGTAAATTTTCTCAATGATTCTTGAGGATATACAGGGGCGAGACGTAGCCTAGTGGTAAAGCGTTCGCTTGATGCGCAGTCGGTCTAGGTTCGATCCTCGTCGGTGGACCCATTGGACTATTTCTCGTTCCAGCCAGTGCTCTACAACTGGCGTAACAAAGGCTGTGGTATGTACTACCCGGTCTGTGGGATGGTGCATATAAAAGATCCCTTGCTGCTAATTGAAAAGAGTAGCCCATAAAGTGGCAACAGCAGGCTTTTTCTCTCAATATAACTGTTGCGTGATCCTTAACCATATGTCCGACGCCATATAACTGTAAATAAAATGTGTTGAGTGTGTCGTTAAATAAAACATTTCCTTCTTTGAGGATATACATGTATCAGGTACTGCTCTTTATGTCCACATGGCAGCAAATTACAATTTTGTAGGTTGGGTCCAAAATTCACCATATGGGATAATTGTTACATGTAAGTCACAAGCTAGTATGTGAGGACATTTTTGTATGCACTGATCACCACCCACAAAATGAAACTTTTAGGCACAGGGAAGGAAGGAAATGTTTTATTTAACAACACACTCAACACATGTTATTTACGGTTATACGACATCAGACATATGGTTAAGAACCACACAGATATTCATGGGCTACTCTTTTAGATTAGCAGCAAGGGTTCTTTTATATATATGCATCATCCCACAGATGGGGTAGTACATATCACGGCCTTTGATATACCAGTCGTGGTGCACTGGCTGGAACGAGAAATAGCCCAATGGGCCCACTGATGGGGATCGATCCCAGACCAACCGTGCATCGAGTGAGCACTTTACCACTGGGTACGTTCTGCCAGGGATAAAATGCAATAGGTCGACCCACTTGACATAAAATAATACAATACATCAATGAGCCTGCCCCAAACAGCCATCCCAGTTCTTGTGATTAATTCTCAAACAGTACTCATGAATGAATGCAACAAATTTACATTTACAATGTAACTTCAGGAGTCATTTATTTTGAAAAAACCCACAGTGTTGGACAGTTCATTAGCATCAAGGGATTTTTTATATTCATCTTCCCTAAGACACGACAGGAACAAATGCCTATATAGAGGATATATACTCCCCGAGTGTCTTGTGATATTATAATTTATCAACATGAGTTGATAAAAGTATGAAATCCGAGGCTTGCCAAGGATTTTATACTTTTATCAGTGAGTGCTGATAAATTATGATATCACAAGACACGAGGGGGTATTCTTTTTATCATCTATTATCATTCTTTTCATTTGTGAGTTGTAAACAATGTCAGTAATGTGGGTTGAATGTCAGCGGTAGACTCGTTAACTAGCAGAATGGCAGTGGTGTGACATCACTAATGGTAGGTTTAGCGCTGAAACACAGTGACATAACAAAACATTGTCTTGCGGAGAATATCGCAAATTATAGTGCCAGCGATATGTCCTAGAAAAGCCTTTAATGGATGATAAATACATGTACATGTATGGTACATGTAATTAGTTCTTAATGGTTTCCTCTTCAGTAGAAAGTGGTTAATTGTTCAAATATTATGTTTATAACTGCTATTGTATGTACACGCAGGATAACTCTGGGTGAGCGAACAAATTCACCAAATTGTCTATTAAACTTCAAAAATTGTTGAAATAAACATTTTTTTCTTTTAAATGTCAATTATATGAAATTATTTTGCCCACTTAAAATCAAATTTGCCAACTGCTTTCAAAATTCACAATTGGCGAATTTGGTGAGTGCCAGAGCTAGCCCTGATAAGTCTACATGTAGATATAGTTATTAGCTACATGTACATTATACATGGTTGCTGTGGCTTTAAAGCATTCACAAGATAAAACATATACATATATTTACAGGGTAGGTAAAAAAAAAAGAAATAACTTGTGACCCACTGTAACATAACATTTGGATCTATCTATATCTATATATATACCCACCAATCCCCTCAAGTGTTACATAATATCTGAATTAAACCAAACATACTACAGTGAAACCCCTCTAAACCCGACACCCTTGGGACCAAGTAAAATGTCTGGTTTCAAGACATACATGTATCCAGTTTAGTGAGGTTACATTCTTTACTGATTTTTTTAAAAAAGGACCGTGAAAAATGTCCATTTTTGAGGGAATTCTGGTTTACAGAGGGTCCGGTTTCAAAGGTTTCACCGTAGTTAGTCTTTTCATAAATTAGTATACAACATATTCAATTTAATTTACATATATGTATTACTCCACTCTGAAGATTCACCTGTGATTCACCTTTTCACTGGATATTTAGCTGGGTTGCAGTATAGTACAAGTTATTTGTCCTCTATTTTTATGTACATAATTGCCATTTCAAGCGGGAATACAATGCACTGCTGACCGTGTCACCTCCCTGACAAGCAGGTTAATGTACATTTAAAAGCTTTTCATCAGATAGTGTTAAGTGTCTTATTCAGCAATTTGCTACCTTATTAAACTGTCATTAATAGTGAATTAGCTCATTAATGAAGCACAATATCAAGTGGTTGAACTGATCTTAAACATTAAATATATAACTGTCTCAGTAATTTTTTTGTAAAAAAACCTAGATAAAAAAATGTAAAATGCTAAATTTGAATTATAGTTCACCCCTTTAAACTGTCTTGAAGCTGATGATGCATGCTATATATTACACAGGGCTTCTAGAAGTTTTATAAAATCCACTAACCATGGGATCAGTGATTTAAAAAACATTACTAGCCCCTATTAAAAATTTACATTTACATGGAGATGGATGTGGCTGCAAATGTCTCTATGATGTTCATGTACAGGTTTCTTAAAATTAATATAAAACTGTTTTACTCACACATCACTCCGCTATAGTTAAATTTTGTATGGCGCATATGAATGGTTTACACACATTGTCAGTACTCGGGAAGGAAATCTTTTATTTAACGACACACTCAACACTATTTATGGTTATATATGTCATCAGACATATGGTTATATACAAAATGTGTCATCAGACATATGGTTATGGACCACACAGATATTTGGAGAAAGGAAACCCGCTGTCGCCACTTCATGGGCTACTCTTTTCGATTAGCAGCAAGGGATATTTTATATGCACCATCCCACAGACTGAGTAGAACATACCATGGCCTTTGATATACAAGTTGAGGTGCACTGGCTGGAACGAGAAAAATCCCAGACAGACCGCGCATCAAGCGGGCACTTTACCACTGGCCTATGTTCCATCCCTTGTCAATACTCAGAGACCACATGTGTATAAATAATCATTGTAATTTATGAATGTACATGTAGTTTACCATGTAAAACATTTAAACAGACTTTATAAATGTTTGACATCCAATATAGCTGATGATTAATTAATCAATGGGCTCTAGTAGTATTGTTAAATAAAAACAAAGTTCATTCATAAATTGGACCCTGCATATACATGTATGTACACATGTATGTGTAGTGAAATCTAATTTATTTCAAGTTTAATTTATTCTGACTAGTCAATTTTTGCAATCAACAGTTGGAGAGGCATAGACATGTACACATGTATGTACCACATATGTAATCTACTGTTAGAGAACATGACTAATTACAACTGTAGCAGTTAATATATTAGATAATATTTGCCTCCAACTACCGGTAATCAACAACTGGTAAGACTTAAAAATTGTGCAAGTCAAGCAGGTAATTGGGTGGGTTTGTTTTTCCTTGTTGTTTTTTTATACAAATCTAAAAAACAAAATCATTGGCTAGTCTAAACATACTTAAGTGTTGTTTCAGTGCATTTCGAAATAGAAGTATTTGTGATCTATAAACACCATACACATTAAACAGCCAGGAAATCTTGAGAGGCTGGATGTAACAGAATGTGTTGTGGTTCAACGAAGACAGGTGACATTTAACATATGACTCACAACTTTGAAAAGCAAACATCCAGCATGCATGTACAGGTGCATGTACATGTATGTAATATGGCTGACCTAAAACAGATTTGGGTATTATACAGTAAGTGGTGGATCCAGAAAATCAATTTTGGGGGGGGGGGGGGGGGGGGGGGCCAATGACATGACGTGGAATGCCAAGGGAACTTTGGGGGAGGTTTGGAGGGGGATGGTAAAAAAAAAATGAAAATTAATATATAATAAAATTATAACTATCACGAAATTTAGGGGGGGGTGGGCCCCTGCACCCCCCTAGATACGCCTCTGATAGAAACTAATTTCAGAAAGTTGATGTGTCTTGGAAAGTAATTTTAGCAGATGAATTTTTAATTCACCTGCTATATACATGTAGTATTGGTCTAAAAATTAAACTGCTTTTATTCTTAGGCCCCTATTTCGAGCTCTGCAAGTGGCTGGTTAATACAGGTCAGTTTGTATTATACAAATATTAATTTTTAAAAATAAAACAGCCTCTTAAAGGGACATTTCCGACTTTGCTGCATGTGTTTAAGATGTTATCAACTATATATAACAGCGATTTTTTTTTATGATTGTAATAAAATATCAAATATATTTTTCTGCATAAAATATTAGTGGCTGTTTATTAAAAATGTTTTGATCGTTGTAATATTTGTACTGGGTTAAATTTCATTTTATTTCCTACAAAAAATAATGATATTCTAAACAAGAAAATATATTTAATATGTAAGTTTAATCATAGAAATATTTTATAAGTTGGAAACATCTTACAATGCAGCAAACTCAGGAATGTGCCTTTAAGACAGGTGGCTGCATTATACAGGTCAATTTGGATTCTACAAATTTATATTAATTAATTTTGAAAATAAGACAATCTCTAAAGTCAAGTGCCTGGATAATAAACAGGTCAGTTTGTATTATACAAATATTAATTTTGAAAATAACATTGCTTCTTAAGACAGGTGGCTGCACAATACTGGTTATCTTGCACTGTATACATATATTAATTAATTTTGAAAAGAAAAGGATGGCCTTTTAAGACAGGTGACTGTCAGCAATTGTGACTGTACATGTACACACTGTATACATGTACATGGTTAATTCTGAGTGTACCTGCACATGTACATATTGTACATGCATGTACAATTAATGACTGATTAAATCTAGACATTATCAGAAAGCTTTTCACATATGGCCGAGTGATCCAGTACATTACGCTGTATGTGTGATATTGAATGGACAGGGAGGGGTACTGCAGAATTAAGTCAAGTAGAACTGAAGTCACAGCTGTGTGTAACCAGTAATTATATATAAACACCAACGAGAAGAATAACAAGCTGTGAACACCCAACTACCTTGTAAAATATAATGATCTAGGATACATAGCCTGTGGAAGTATATACCTGCAGTGTAATACTGTCAGTATACAGGATATACACATGTACAGATATATATATATATGTATGTATGTATGTATGTATGTATGTATGTATATCTATCTATCTATCTATCTATCTATCTATCTATCTATCTATCTATCTATCTATCTATCTATCTATCTATACACTTTTAAGGCAAATTAAAAAAAAATGTTCATTTGATATTACTACATAGGGGCCTACATAAATTTATAAAAGGCTTCACTTTATTGCTAAGACTGGTTCACACGAAACTAAAATTAATCAGCTGTGAAAGTCAGTATGAGTCTTATCACATGGGAAACCTATGTGGAAAAAGTATGTATGTATGTATAAGAATGGGCTACTATACATGTGGTAAATTCACTGTAATGTGACATATTATTACATGCATTATAAACACAGTAGGCATACAGGTACATGGTATTTAACAACATGTAATGTATGATGAATTAATGAAAAATGCACAGGTTGTTTTTGCTTTAAATAAAACAATATAGATTATGTATTAATATTTAGTGATTTTGAAGGAAAATATGTTGTAAAATTGTATGTATGTAGACATTTTTAGACAGACTAAATAACCCGACAATTAATGTTGTCCAAAAACAAAATAACATACAGACATAGAATACATATATGTACATGTATGTATTAATTACATGTATATTTAGTGATTTTGAGGGAAAATATATTGTACAACTTTATCTATGTAGGCATTTTCAGAGACTATACAGTATAACCATGACAATTAATTTTGTCCAAAAACAAAATGACATACACAGGAGTACTTTAACCCAGTTTTAAAACCAGTTAATGTTTAAAATGTTACACTTTGTGCAATTACAATTTACACTGTAATGCCTACGTGTACACAAACATACATGTTCTGGGTACCATATATAGGATCTGTCATCATTTAGAAACATACTGATCTGAGGTCAAACCCTCAGAACCTATGATATGCATGTATGTATCATTGTATACAGGGCACAGTATTGGCATGAATCGTTGTTCTATTCACATGTCGGTTATATAGAGAATAACTAGTTAATGACATTGGATATCTGCTTTATCCTGTGATGGTAAGAATGGGAATTTCTCATTCGTCCTGAACAGGATAAAGCAGATATCCGACATCAGTAACTACATGAATTAAGGGGAAAAGCTATTATTTCTGTTATTTCTGCCACATTGTACGATGACCTAGATTTTGTAATGTAGCTATGTATGCATGTGACGTCATATGAGTGACGTCAAAAGTCATAATCTGCTAGTATATGTTTATGACTGCTTTAATCAGTCATCATAATCTGTCAATAGAAATTTAATCCATGCAAACCACCAATCAGTTCCATGGTAAATCGATCATTACATGTTCTGAAAATCACTTTACCAAGTATCAAAGAAAGTGCAATAAAATATTTTTCATTTTTTTTAATAATTAATTTACAAGTTACAGTATCAGTTTGAGATACTTTAATTAAAATGTAAGTTCACTGCAAGTTAATTGAATAGGTTACACAAACAGCTGTATATTGTACATAACACATTGACAAAATAAATACATTTATTATTCACATATATAGCTCAAGATATTCAGGGAAATATAACCAGTATGACCCAAGTGTGTCATAACGATTTCACATGACAATGAATGACATAATTGTGTTAAAATGACATCATAACTTAAAATGGCTTTCCCAGTGTAAATGCTTATCAAAATGACATTGTTTCATCGTCTCCTTTTTATTACGTTTGAAATGTTTTGACATGGTCCTAGCTCGTTATTCGTGAAAATAATATTTTGGATAATGAAGAAATTATTACACTCACGTGTGAATCTTACTGATTTTACGAAACTCGTGTCAGGATTCATGTATTATCCGAACGAAAGCGAGAGTAATATATATATATATATATATACACAAGAATCCTGACACTCATTTTGTAAAATCAATATGACACACATGCATACATGTATATAAATACGTTCGTATAATAATCTCTATGAATCTAGATGCCTATTCATAATTTTTTAAAACTTACCTACAATGTGGAATTCCTACACCTCCATGTAATATTCTATAAAGTTTACTTTCATACAAAAGCTGTGGATGTCTGGTTTTTTGAGACTCTAATTTTGTTGCAACTTCCTGCAAAAAAAAAGTATATATATTTTGTATGTACATGTATGTATAATGAAGATTCTGGTACATGTATGTAACTACCGGTAAGTTTAAAATTAATATAAATTTAGTATGCATATATGTACACATATACGTACGAGTATGACATACAAAAATTGCACATACATACCAGACAAACAAGAATTAAAAGAAACATGTAGGCTACAATTGATGGACAAAGTTCAATATTTTTTACGTGAAACAATTAGTGTCTCTAGAAGATTCATTCATTCATTCATTTCAACTTATTTTCGTGCTTATATCCAATTAAGGTTTAAAGGTAGAGTCAACTCCAACAAGAGCCTTATGTGTTGGAAAGATGCATACCCGGACCACCAACACATACTAACACTTTAGCAAATGAAAAACGCGTAATTTTAGAGTTAATAAAAAAACACGATTATTCCTGCTAACTGGGGGCAGCCATTTTGTTTCGTTTTTGTGACGTCCGGTGGGATATCTTGGGGCGAAGTGACGTCAGCTCCTGACCATCTCCTGTATGTACAGTGTAAACAAAAGCAGTAATTTTCGACAAGGCGCTTCTCTTTGATCAACCTGATTTGAAAGCAGCATAAATAACATAATAATATAATAAACTATTTAACTAAATATATTTCAAGTTGCATTAACGGGAAAACAAAATGGGGTTATAGTGTTTTTCTCTGTTTAATAATCCAAAGGAAAAATGTACACTATTACGGCTATTGATATGCTACGTTGGAGCAAAAACGACAACCCACGATACCCAAGTGATAATCTTATTTTCTTTAGGACTACGTAATTGGTCAGTTCTGTGGTTTTAGATGGAAAAGTCTACTTAATCAATAGTTTTACAGAACTATTTACAGTAATAAACCATGTCCATTACAATTTTAGGGGCGACAGGTAATATTCCACAATACCGGTATGTATTTTTGTGTCTAGACAGCGTCAATTAATTGGCTCGTCTGGTTACCAATCAAATACACACCTGCCAATCAGGAATCAAAGGTAGAAGCAACTAACAGCATAGACCAATTAACTAAGAACACACTCCGTGTATCATTTCAGTACGTAGGTTAATGCATGAGCAAAACATTGTTAATTGTTTCGACTTGTTGTGTAGCCACTTTGACAATGGTATTTTATTTTGTATTGAAAATAATATATATAGTGCTGGATATACTTACTGGCTTACTGGGATGTGTATTATTACAGAACATTGCAATGCATGACTATTTATCATCCCGCAAAAACCAGGTAGATTGTGTTTCTCTAGTTCTAAGGCTCATTCCTGATGTGACGCGTTAAGTATTACATAACCACCAGCTCGCCAGAGGGCATACTCACTGAGATGGTACAAAATGGCTGTGCCCGTTATATATAATAGTTGTCACATTTAACCGTTTTATTAATTAACTATACGATTATACGTGTTGATATTAAGCAATAATGTGCATTATATATCGTTGAATATGCATACCAGGCCAAATGCCTTAATTGCCCTCTCCTTTAAGCACGCTGTCCTGAGTACACACCTCACATATCTGAGCTAGCTGTCTAGGACAGTTGGTTAGTTATTAGTGAAGAGGGTGTAGTGGTCTTACACCTACCCATTGTTGTTAAAACTTCCTCTGGGTGGGAGCCCATACTTATGTCCGATGGCTATATATACACTAGCACGAAAATAAGTTGAAATGAAATGAATATCTGGTTTGGTAATAAATAACAATTGGAAAATAATTGGTTAAAAAGTAGCCTAAAATTAAATAGCCATGACTGGGTGGATCGATTCTACTTTTAATAAAAATAAGACAATCGATTTAAAAATGTAACTCATGATAAACAATTAACATACCCAACTCTCCCACATGTTTCAAAACACATCCCATTTACAAAGTTTTTCCATTTTTATAATCAAATATTATAATAAAACAATAGTGCAAATCAAAAATCAACAGGAACAATGGTTATATACTGCTAATGACCAGATATTGTGTTATTAAGTGTACACATGTAAATTTTACAAATAACATTGTACTATTCTATATGCAGGTATTAGTGTAAGCATTAATATGAATTACATTATTATACATGGAACAAAAAGACTGACAAAAAAGATTACATTGTATATGATAAACTATAATACATTGTTGTTTAACTAATATTGCTGTTTTCACACTGAAAAAAAGAAAGAAATTAAAATAAAATCAAAAATGTTTCAATTCATTCTAGCACACTCATATCATTTTAGAAATTAGATTCAAAATCATTTAACAATTCCAGGTATGCTAATTAACAAAGACTTCACATGCATTCATTCCAGGGATGAGATCTGGCTCAGTCATATATACATGTAAGTGTGCTCATGCACATAAGATTATTAGGTCAAAGGATCAAACCCCCCCCCCCCCCCCGGGAAGATCGACATACAATGTCTTATGACTGGTATATTAAACGCCATGACCTAGCTTAATTTGCAACAAAAGCAGGGCTAGCTCTGCAACTCGCCAAATTTGCCAACTGCGAAATTTAAGAACAGTTAGCAAACGTAATAATTAATACAGGGCTTCTAGATCATGGTAGACCCACTCCCATGGCTAGTGATATTCAATGTTGGGCTAGTAAATAACTACTATTGCCAAGCCCGACGGCTAGTGACAAAAAGGTCAAATGTTATTGTTACAATTGTCTATTTTGTAAATATGAATATCCTGTCCCCACCTCAACCTCCCAATGTTAGTGTTTTCTAAGCTCTATATAATCTACCTCTTTAGGTGACATATCTGATTATTACTATCATTTAGTAAAGTAGGGCTAGTAAATTTTTAATTGTGGCTAGTACATTTTTAAAATCACTGATCCCATGGCAATGATGGCTAGTGGATTTTATAAAAATTCTAGAAACCCTGATTAATATTTTGTTGAGTATATATATACAGTTTGCCATCATTGAGGAGCTTTAAGCTTTGGCAGAAAATTATTGTAGGTGACTCCAAACATACAACAATTTATATCTCAATGAAGGCAATTGCCGTTGGTGCCGTCGTTAAATTTGAGCCCTGTTGTATTCATCAATAATGACAAATTTTACTCGAAACTGAGTGCAGTGTATTATTTGTCATTTAGTACATATATGTATGTACTATTATAAGTTGTGCTTTTTAGGTCAGTGGACCTTGGACTACATAAACAGTCCTCATTTTCCGGGTGAATGAATGGCTAAAGATATATCAGATCTAAGTACTTGATAGCCTCATGCAGACCTCGTTGTTTAAGAGTAGCTATATATATATATATATATATATATATATATATATATATATATATATATATATATATATATATATCCCCATCACTCCTCTAAGTCTAGTTCAAGGAAGGAAGGAAATGTTTTATTTAACGACGCACTCAACACATTTTATTTACGGTTACATAGCATCGGATATATGGTTAATGACCACATAGATATACTGAGAGAAAAAACCTACTGTTGCCACTTTATGGGCTACTCTTTTTGATTAGCAGCCAAGGATCTTTTATATGCACCATCCCACAGACAGGATAATACATATCACGACTTTTGATATACTAGTCATGGTGCACTGGCTGGAACGAGAAATAGCCAATGGGCCCACCGACAGACCGACCACGCATCAAGTAAACGCTTTACCACTGCAGGGCTATGTCCCGCTCGCTAATTCAAGGAGTACATTTTCGCTCCTCTTAGCATACATGCAATTTATATGGCAATATCTTTTTAAAATAATGTAATTGTAAGTTGGGAAAGCAATTAATCACTCCCCTCATTTTTGTTCACAAGTATGTTCACTGAATGTGAGTTAGTGTTTAGTTAAAGCTGCCATTTCAAAATATAAAGAAAGAAAAAAATGTTTTATTTAATGACACACTCAACACATTTTATTTACGGTTATATGGCGTCAAACATATGGTTAAGGACCACACAGATTTGGAGAGGAAACCCACTGTCGCCACTACATGGGCTACTCTTTCTGATTAGCAGCAAGGGGTCTTTTATTTGCACTTCCCACAGGTAGGATAGCACAAACCATGGCCTTTGTTGAACCAGTTATGGATGACTGGTCAGTGCAAGTGGTTTACACCTACCCACTGAGCCTTGCGGAGCACTCACTCAGGGTTTGGAGTCGGTATCTGGATTAAAAATCCCATGCCTCGACTGGGATCTGAACCCAGTACCTACCAGCCTGTAGACCGATGGCCTAACCACAACACCACCGAGGCCGGTTTCAAGAATATCCACATGTACATGTAGGTTAATTCTTCTTGCCTGTTTCTGTGTTCTAATTATAAGCTTATTTTATAAAACATATATAATGCATCATATTAGTGATCAGTCTGGAATGGTGGCAAAAGCATTTTCATAATTCAGTGTTCGAAATAAGCACTTGTCTGTTTGTCATGATAAGTGAAAATCTACTCGGACTTGTTAGTAAAATGTACCTCAATGGTTGTCCAGTGTACAAGTAAAAATGTTCAATGCAGTTTAATTTTGAGCAATAAAAAATCCAGTCCTTGTACTTGAATAAAACAAAACATTTATTTGGACATGAAAATATTGCCAGACATGGGGAAAACTTTGGGAGGCAGCTATATCTACATAAATAACTGTGTGCGTGTGTGCTTGACAACTGGTATTATAACTAAACCAAAATTAAAATCTATAAATAGATTAGAAAAAATATTATGAATAAAAATGAGAAACTGTTTTGAAAATGTATGCTGCCTGACACACACACACATACTCTCCACACACATCTCCCTCAATGATTATAATACTTTGCAATGCATCACATCATTCCCACACCATGCACCACCCCAGCTATTATGCACCTATAATGTACAACAGGTAAAGAATTGGTCATGCATGGTTACACAGGTTGGACACACATATGTACACCTATGAACATGTTGTGCATGACATCATCTTTAAACAGCAAGTTAAGTACGTGTATGTGTAGGTGTAAAAATAAATCAAACTCCTGACAGATGGTTAATCTATTCTTGTCTCATGTCTTTGTTGTAAATTTCAGTAACACACTGAACTTATAGATTGTATGATTAAGAAAACAATATGCATATATACATATATATATGTACTTGTTGACACATACAGGTAGATCAGATGTCTGTAACGATGACAGTATATGCTTTTCTGTGTCTTAATCAATTGACACATTGATCATGAAGGCTGTCAGTGTTAAAAGTTTATTTTGTTTAATGACATTCTTAGACCACATTGATTTATTAATCATTGGTTAATTATTGGATATATCAAACATGGTAATTTTGAAAAACGTTTAAATGTAGTCTCAGAGGAAACCTGCTATATTTTTTCCATTAAATTAGTAGCAAGAGATCTAGCTTTCATATATATATCATATATGCACCATCCAACAGACAAGATGGGACATATACCACAGCCTTTGATATAACAGTCATGGTGCACTGCCTGGAATGAGAAATAGCCCAATCCATGGGCACACTGAAGGGGATTGATCCTAGACTGACCGTGCATTAATAAATCAGGCAAACATTTTACTACTGGTTATATGTATCCCACCCACAGGATGTCAGTGGCATTCCATTAGTCAGCAACAACAGGTATATGCAGAGTTCATAGAATTCACCAACCACTAGAGCACAATGATTTACCAATCAATGGCTACTATATATATATATACATGTAGATTGATGCCACACATTTCTTCATTTTTTTTTTTTTGACTCGTATTCTTCAGAGGAAACCTGCTGCATTTTTCCATTAATATTATTAGCAACAAGGGATCATTTATAAGCATGTTCCTGCAGACAGAACAGCACATACTACAAAACCCAATCAGAGAATGGGTCCACTGAAGTGGTTCGATCCTACAAAGCAACCACCTCAGGTGAGCTCTCTACTGACCGAGGTAGGTCCTGTCCTGTCATCAACCAAATTCCATGACCTTTTTAAAGACATTTTCCATATAACCTTTTAAATGATGTTTTAATAATTGTTCTCTATAGTTATCTGATCAACATAATCTGATAATATTAGTGTTTTGATATATACATGTGTATATATTGCTGACATTTTTTTTTAAATGTATTAATCTTACTTTAAATTAGAACTAAGTTGAATAATGAATAAAATTTGATCAGCAAAGTTATAATTTCATGTTCCATGTCTATGAAGCTTCTGACATAAATTGGAAAATTCCATGACCTATACAAATCCTGAGGTACACACGAGTGTACATATTTCATTAATTACATGTATACATGTACGAGTGTTCTCTAGTTCCATTAATTAGGGTGGGATGCACAGTATGTAGCCCAGTGGTAGAGTGCTTGCCGGGTTACAATGGGTCACAGGATCAATCAGTCTGTGTTTTTCCCAATCCCAGCAGAGCCCATCCTTTGGTGGGTTTTTTATTATTATTGTTTTGGGGGTTGGGGGCTTGGGGATTTTGTTGTTGTTGGAGGGGTTTTTTTTTTTGGGGGGGGGGGGGCTGGGGTTAGGGGGGTGATGGTAGGATTACAACAACAGCCATCAACTAAATGTTGAAAAACCAAACAAATTCAACTATATGTGCGACAAAAAATAGCCATAACAAGTTTAAAATGTGCTGAGGTCTTTTAAACAAATATTCCTTTCCTATTCAGTGCTATTACGTGTACATAATACATGTATACACATGGGTTGGTATGCACATTGTAATTAAGGATAGTGCTAAAACATAGTTCATCAATTTTCTTCAACTAAATGGTAGAGCCATCGGAAACAGGGAGCCCCAGGACCACCCATTCCCCACCCACCTCTTTATATTAATATAAAGTGGAAACCTACCCGTACCCTAAATCTTACCCAGGCTCGTAGCCAACCCACCCACCCACCCCACCAGTGACTTTTTTTTCAATATACCCCCAGATTCCCCTAAGCCATCGTTTCCCATTCCCAGTCTGGAGCTCCACGCGGTAAGACGTGTTTGTTTCTCTTGTGCACTGCACGTGCTTTCGCAGCTCGACTTGGGGATCCTACATTTCGTTGTTTTTGTCGGCGAAATTAAGTTTTCTACTGGGATGTATGCAGCAATTTTACTTGATTGAATGCTGGAACGATTCTCGTTTCGACAATCTGCACCACCAGGTTGGATTCTTTTTTAGTGAGATTCCTTGCCTCCATGTCATTTCTCCGTCTGACTATGTTGACTCGTTTTTTTTCGTGACTCGTATGACGGCCATTTTGCAGAACGCCACGGTTATTCACGTTTAGTCTCTACATGTTCGAGCCTGTCCTAGCAGCAATGTAAGACTGACCGCCCCACTCTAAGAAGAAATAGGAAGCGGGGTTGGCCCCTACTACACTTTTCTGGACTTTACTTTGTTTTATTATACCATCTCATATCCTCCGAAGTCAGGCACGTCCCCACCACTATACCAACCCATGATGACTGGACTATACCCTAGTCTGATACTTTCTCTCTTCAGACGGATCCGGCTTCTCAAGATCCGTATTTCAGCACAGCACTACACCTTCAACGTCTACTGACTGTGAATCTAGGGGTGTTCTTGACGGGATGCAACCCCTCTCGTCCCTACAAGCTGTGCACCCTAACGGCCTTAACGAGGCCACTCACGTGGACATATAGATCGGACTTTAAACTTTTATGTCGAAATTACTTTCTTTTTTTAAATATTATTAAATAGTCCAATCCTCTCTTCTTTCTCTTATTTATTTTTGGACTGTCCTTCTAAAATGCTCCAAATTATATAAATATTCGACCGAGCAGTCAACTTTATTTTTTTTTGGCTTGTAACTTTTTTTTTTTTAATTCTATTAACATTTTTACTAATTGCTATTTTCAAAATTCTGCCCATTTTCAACTCTAACGACATATGGCGAAAGGACCACATATTGAGAGAGGAAACCCATTGTCGCCACTTCATGGGCTACTCTTTCTGATTAGCAGCAAGGGATCTTTTATATGCACCATCCCACAGACAGGACAGTACATACCACGACCTTTGATATATACCAGTCGTGGTGCACTGGCTGGAACGAGAAATAGCCCAATGGGCCCACCGACGGGGATTGATCCCATTGTTGACACATGGACTATTATCTGATTGCAGCAAGTTGTCTTTTTATGATCACTTTTCCACAACCAGGACAGCACATACCGGCAAGATTTGGAAAATTACTTCAAGTGGCCGAAACAGAAAATGGCAATGGGGATCGAACCTACTACCCATCGCAACACAATCAATCTCACAATCACTGATCCTCAACCATCTACTAGCATTATGTCTTTCAGTAACAAAACTGAAATTTAATATTTATTTATAAATAGGCCTACCTCTCCATTGGAAATGTTGATCGCCAGATAGATATCCCCGAATGATCCACTGCCGATCTTTCTAACAAGTCTATACTTCCCAGCGACATGGAACTCGCTTTTAACACTCGCCATTGGTATTTTCTCCTGGTGTATGATCAAACGTTACGGAGACAATATGCATTTCCATTCCTCTTCATTGTTCGTCTTACTTCCATTTCGTCTGACAGTGTCAAAACACAAAACATGACAAAGACCGAGCAATGAATTATGGGATAGTTTCCAACATTCAGATCACTCGGAAATATTCGGATGTTTTCGTTCGAGAAAGTGTGTTAACGAATCCATCCGATAAGTCCCGAACAAATAACATTTTCTGTTTTGTTGTTTCTTCTAGTGTAGGCGCAGATCCAAGAGGGTGCTACCGGTGTTTGCACCCCTATTGAGAAAAAAAAAATTCGTGCCGTTGTGACATCATTCACGCCAATGCTTTACGCTAAATGATCATTTCATTCATTTCAACTTATTTTGTGTGCTTATATCCAATTATGGTTCATGCACGTTGTCCTGAGCACACACCTCAGCTATCTGGGCTGTCTGTTCAGGACAGTGGGTTAGTGGCTAATTTTGTCAGTGGCTAGTGTGAAAGAAGTCGGTGTACACCTACCTTGTAAGTCGTTAAAACACGCTCTGGGTGGGACCCGGTACCAGGCCACGAACCCAGTACCTATCAGCTTTATTTCCGATAGATTAACCACGACACCACCGATCCGGTTAGTCAATAATTTATATAATCAGGTGACAAGTATGAAATATAAACATTTACAAATAGGTATTTTATTTTTAACGATTTCTATAATATCCTAGGGGAATAAGTTCTATATATTGGTCTCAATATATTGCAGGTTATTGTCACACGCAATGATAAAACACTAATGTATAACCGTAGCTAGGTAGCTGCATAATGACAATGATTAATAAGGCTAAATCAACGTGTACGTGGGTGGGGACATCCATAACTTAAGGCTGCCTAAGCCCAAAGGAGAAGAGGAATATCGCTGAGGAGGCTTTATAAATTTGGGGGGGGGGGGGGGGGGGGGGGGGGGGGGGGGGGGGGGGGTCGAATATTAACCAAATGGACCTTTTTCTATTTTGTTTTTGCACCACCTGAAACTCCATATTTATAAACCTGTATGTTTTAGTACTGAAAGCGGACCATTTGTTGACATTGCAGTTTTACGATAATGAGCTGCGTTATGACCAAAATATAAATTTTCTTGTGAAGTATAACGATTTTAACCTTTAATTAAATACCCCTATCCCACCCAAAAATAAAAATACACCCAAATTATTTTTATTTACTCTTTTGTTTTTTTTCTTCTTCTTCATCTTTCATCAGAACGTTACCATGATTACGTCAACATTCCTTTAACGTGACGTCAACAATACTCTTGACGTTTTAATACGCTTCTTGATGCCAAAGCGAATCTACATACATTCCTCTGAATATAGTTTAACTTCAGAAATGTGCAAACAGAATCGCTATTTGACATTTATAAGCATATTCATTTTCGCTGTTTGACATTTATAAGCATATTCATTTTAAGTGTGTACAAATGAAAAATATCCGTGCTAAAATACCGATAAATACTACCTAATGACATCCAACTCAGGGGCGGATCCAGGAATTTTAGCAGGGGGGTCCAGTCTTGAGCCTTTGAAGCCCCCCCCCCCCCCCCCCCCCAATTGGAAATTTTCATATTTGAAGATAGCTTTAGATGGATTTGAAGTATATTCCCGCTATCAAAATCCTGCTTGTTCAAACACCCAGGCCATGTCTGAAATATCTCAGGATCGAACATAACGCCAGTCGCACATCAAAACCCCCCTGGATCCGCGTCTGCAACTACTGAGCTGTTCGGTTGTATTTTCTTCTCCAAATGTTGAGTGAATATATCAACAGAGGTAAGTGTTTGGTTGTTTATTTGCTCGTTTCTTATTAGGACCAATGAAGTAGGTGGCGGGGTGCTTCTAGGTATTGACGTAAACATGATTATATATTATGGTGATGGGGGTGGGTGGGGGGGGGGGGCTGGGGCGGCACACTGTCAATGAGTCGCGTTACGGGGTAACAGGCACATATAAAAATTGTTGAGAAAGAAAAAACAAGAAAAGAAAAGAAAGAGGCGTGATTCATATTAATGAAAACTACAAGAAATGTACGCGAGGTTAATTCAATTCAGTTCATTGTGTCAATTTAGTTTATTGCCACAATCTAACCATAAGAACTGCTCTGGAAGGACTGCAAGCGTGGATTCAAGAGGGTGTTGGAGATACACACACAGTGACACCCTTCCGAAAAATCCAGTTTATCAGAGGAGTATAATGCATCTAGTGGCTTTAACGGGGAATATGTTTACATTGGTCAGCTTGATAATTATGTGGAAGATTTAGCCATATATTTAATACACGTTAGTGTAAAAATTTTGAATAATGTAGGTGCCGTATAGTTTACGCGTTGAACCTTTGCAAAAAAACAACAAAAAAATCTTCATTTGCCACTGCCAGTTACGACAATATAAAAATTGCTAAATTACTACCACCCCTACATTCCCAATCTCCAGCTTCACGTCCTCGTTGTGACCACTGCTGGATTTCATGCTGGATCCGCCACTCCTTCCCACCAACTTAGAACATTGACAATGTTTATATGACACCCCCCAGCAGAATGGCGAATTAATCTATAATTATATACATTTAGAAAAAAAAAATCATTATAATAATATTTAGAAACTTTCTTTCTAAATTCATTATTATATATACATTATATTTAGAAAATTTGTTTCTAAGTTTCATTATTATATATATATTTAAAAAAAATGTTTCTAAGTTTCATTATTATATATATTTAGAACATTTGTTTCTAAGTTTTATTATTATATATATTTAGAAAATGTGTTTCCAAGTTTCATTATTATTCATACTATTTTAAGACTGCAGCTGAATCACTTTTGACCCATTCAACATCAACAATTAAAAAAATAAAAATAACAAGTTGAAGGATTTTATTTTCTGTACAATATTTTAAAACTGTGTAATGGTAATAAACAAGTTAGAAAATAAATGCAAGACAATAACATTACTACCTTAGTACATGTATATACAAAGAAATGTACAACATTCACGACCATCATAAACTGCCACCTAAAATATACATAAACTTGAATTTCAAATCATGTATAGGTAGTATGTACAATATGGTCATTGCTAGAAAATTAAATTAAATTTTCTAATTCATCATGGATAGTCGACCAATTGTTTCAGACAACTGTTTGAAATCTCTAGTATGTACGCTGAGAAAAAAAAAACAATTGTCAAAAAATATATATTTCCCCTACTTAAAGAAAGAAAGAAATGTTTTATTTAACGACACACTCAACACATTTTATTTACGGTTATATGGCGTCAGACATATGGTTAAGGACCACACAGATTTTGAGAGGAAACCCGTTGTTGCCACTACATGGGCTACTCTTCCGATTAGCAGCAAGGGATCTTTTATTTGCGCTTCCCACAGGCAGGATAGCACAAACCATGGCCTTTGTTGAACCAGTTATGGATCACTGGTCGGTGCAAGTGGTTTACACCTACCCATTGAGCCTTGCGGAGCACTCACTCAGGGTTTGGAGTCGGTATCTGGATTAAAAATCCCATGCTCGACTGGGATCCGAACTCAGTACCTACCAGCCTGTAGACCGATGGCCTACCACGACGCCACCGAGGCCGGTCCCTACTTAAAGAATGAACAATGAGAATATTCATGAGTGGCCATTAGGTAGCATTTAGATGTATCTTACAAGTCGTTTTAAAATGTATCTAATGTCATGAGTCAAACAAGTTTTAAAATAAATGTAAATGTCTTTTTCAACTCAAACATATTTACAGTCATTGCACTTGCAGTAAGATATGTTGCAGTGCAATCAGTTTTCAGTTAACTTATATGTCACAGTGCAATAGAGAATAATACACGAGTGGCCGACAGATACCATTTATCCTACAAGTTGTTTTGAAATGTATCTAACGAGCGAAAGTGAATTTGATACGTTTCTAACAACGATTTGTAAGATAAATGGTATCTGACAAGACATAAATGTATTATTCTAATTCTTACATATTCTCAAAAACCAGGTTTTAAACAAATTTTAACATCTTTTTCGACTAAAAATTATTTACAGCCTTTGCACTATAGCCTATATGTCACAGTTTAATCGAACTCGATCGTGCTGTGGCTTTTTCATTGGATGTATGGCATTGGTGACCTGGTCATCACCTAAGAGCAGCCAGTTGTATGTCTTTAAATTGTTAACACACGTACATGTGTAAACAAGTATGTGTTATCAAAAATAACAAATGATGTTCTCACCAACAGGTGTGTAAGAAATCAATTTTAATCATGCTGTTATTTTTCAATGAATGATATCCCTGTCACAACCAGGTCATCACCTAAGAGTAGCCAGTCGTATGTCTTTATATCGTTGGTAATGCACGTGTGTTATTGGTATGTGTTATCATAAATAGCAAATGGTGTTCTCACCAGTGAGTGTGTAACAAATAAAAGTAAAATATGTTAACCTGTAACACAGTGATTGTAAACCATATACAATGTACATGTAGTGGGATGGATTCTATGAACTCTAGTGGTTTGTCAAATTGATTTTCTTTCACCACGATAAAATGAGAAGATATTGGTTTATTTTTTCTGGTTTTGCAGATACCGATTCAATGTTAATATGACAATGCACACTATTAGGGGAAGAAAGTTATATTGATGAACACACTGATGAAATATCAAAACACACAACATGAGTAGACAGTGCTCATGACAAATGTTTACAATATGAATTTATCAGTCAAAATAATTTGTTAACTATTGTAGTTTCTGTTTTGAAACATCTGAAACCATGCTAATTAAGGTTCTTCAAAGACCAGTTTATAGTTGTTCATATTTATTACTATATGTGCCAAATAAAAAAATTAATATTTTCCAACTTTTGTTTTTGTCTTTTTTAAACTCATGAAATGGAATTATTTGAAAATGACAGCCTTTCATACTAAATCATATGACATCACAAGCCATCTATTCCATTATGAACTTCAATTTTTCAATTTAATTAATCTCTAATACTAAATATGTAGGATTCTGTAGATTTTGAGTATTAATTGTAAGATGATTGCTTCCACAACTGTTCAGTTGGGACATTTTTAGCAATGGTACAGTTCAACATAAATAGAGTGAACAACAATAAAAACTAACAATACATCAACTGCAAAATAACATAATGAGTAAACAATATTCATTTATTATAAACAAAAAGGAAAATGTTGGTTCTTATATTACAGGACAGAAAATCACTGTAAATGATTAAAGCAAGCAACCAGATAAAAAAACAAATTGCACATGTAAAAATATCCATCACCCGATCTTACAGCAATACTAATATATTAATAATAAAACACACACACAGTGAAACCTGCACATATATTCTCTTAAAAGCAGTCACCTATATTAAGGTCTCACTACACAGTTAATTTCTGGGTAAAAGTTCATTCATCACAGTCCACTACAGTTCCTAATTGTGACATATGTTGTGGTTCACATATTCACTTCTAGTAATTGGGGTAGAATTAAAACAATTTGTATTTTTAATGGTCAGCCTTCTGGCTGGATTTTGCCCATGTTATTTTGTAATATTGTGCATTGACCTTTGGGGACATGGGTGTATAGCGGAAGAGCCAGAGTGTGTGAATGGGTTTTAGAACGACCTGTTCCGACTGGTACTACAGCTAAATACAAAAAACTGAGACGGAAATGTTCTCAATTTTGGAGTGAAAATAAATGTTTATTTAATGTATGTTCGCAATCGTGTATTTTATTAGTGCCAACAAGAACCCATTCTATTGACTATCTTCATTTGAAGTTGGGCAATTTAATATGGATTTCAATGGCAGATGACATCTGTGTAATGAGACATAAAAGAACAATGTTCTTTACCTAGTATTAAACTTACAACATTACATGAATTAAGAAGTTACTTAATATCTTTAAATGGTGATTTTTCTGTCTCAGTTATCTGATTTTTGGCAAAATAGCCTGTCTTGAGCAACCATCTCTATTGTTATTCTAATGTTCTGTGTTTTAAATATGTCAACTTTAGGCAAACTCAACTTTTAAAAGCAACCACCTGTCCTAGATGACCACATCTAGTTAACACATTAAGTTGAATAAATATTCTCAAATGAAATAATGTAAAACATTCCAATTAAGTTTGAAAATTTTATTATTCATATTATTAGTGATATTATTTACAGCTATGACATTAACATAATGGGATATTGCAATAAATAGATATTAAGAATACTAAAATTCAATAACTTTGTTTGAATAATATTACAGTAATAATTCAGGCAAGAACCAAACATGTTTTTTTTTTTTAAAACAAAACTCTTTTGATAAATAATGATACAACTAAAACATGTTTAAGTCTTAGAACACTAAACAGCTAATTACCTATGACAAAAATAGCAGTACATCAAAAGGTAACGGCGAATAATAAAATGAGTCGCAAAATATTGTTTTTACAGTAGTCATAAAACTACAAAAGAAAACAACTCATAAAACAGAAATGGTGCATCTATTATACAGAAAATGTATGACATAACTGTAAAATGGCTGGTTTATTCCAATTGGTAGTACTGCATTAGCAAGAAAAACTAAATGTAATCCCCATGTCGTTGCTGTGTCTTGAATTTTCAAAAAAAATTTCCTTTTTAGTTGATTTAAACTATATTTAAAGCCAAAATATCATTGTTACAGATAAGTCAACATGGAAAAATGCAGATGCAACAATGAACAGTGTTGTAATAAACTAAAAACATCATAATATTTCTAAATAAAACGTTACATTAACAAGTCGCACACACAGAGGAAGAGAGGGAGAAGGGGAGGGAGTGAATATAAATTATACATTTAGTTCTGTGGATGAATGAGGCGATTAATGAGATTCATGGATTAATGAAATTGAAATTCTTAAATTATGTGACATCATTTTGGCTAATCCAAGCATTTGTAACAAAAGTTTAATTACAGACTGAATTATTAATCAAACTAGTTTGGCAAGACATGTAACCAGTCATTGAATCGACTGATACAGTTAATGTAGAGGGGCTAGAATTACTCACAGAGCTGAGCTCACACTCAGGGTTGGGACCACTGTAACTGGGATACAATCCTTGCACCCATTAGCCTTAAAACCCGACAACTTAACCACTGTTCCACTCCGGCAAATCACTGACCATGGATTCAAATCATATCATGTATATGTATGCAACAAAAGAAAAATGCATAAAGATGTGTGCTTTATGAAATTCAGGAAAATAATTTGCGAATTGTTTCAGTGTTCTCCAAGCAAATACAGCTTTCTAAAGAGTTTCATAAATCTTATGTGCAACATACCTGTGATAATGTACATGTATTTATTATCAGAATGTGCATGCAACAAAAGTAATAATCAACATACTTTTCACCCATATAAATCAATAATTATGACTGGATGACCTCAACAAAGGTGTTGAAAACAATTCCCTTATGAACCCCATCATGTATATTTATTATAAGCATGTGACATATGATACATACAGAACCATACCGATAATATACTGGTTTTCATGAATGGTTAATTAACTGATCAAGACTGTTAATGACAGTAACAGCATTCCGTTTGCTTTAGAAGCAAACAAGAAACAAGCTGCAACATCTCATGTCCAGCTTGAGCCAAAAACATTTAGCAGTTTGGTACTAACACATTGTACTTTAAAATATATGCTACATGACAGTTACACATTTCATTTTGTTCTGAAAATCATCAGATTTCACTTTGAAAGTTACAAGCTTTCTTCTATTTAAGCACATTTACCAAATTGCTAAACCTTTTGGTCTCAGGTACATTTTGTCAAACTGTACATTTTTAAACTCTTCAATATTTTGTTCTGAAATAAATATTACTGCCACCCTGACTAGAACACCTACAACCTGTGCATGACTATTTTGGCGGAGATCGTACAAAGCCAGAAACTGGAGGAGGTCCTTGATTCATTGGGGGAGGTGTTCCATGATGTGGAGCAGACCCCATGGGTGGGCCTTGTTTTGGGGGTGTTGACACATGTTGTGAGAAAGGCCCTGGAGCAAAACCAGGGGGTGGAGCCTGAGACCTCTGATGACCAACGGCTCCTCCGACTGGTGGGGGAGGTCCCTGTCCAGCCATGGGTGGAGCAGCGTTAGCTGCCCTTTGATGTATTCCCTCAGGGCCAGGCATCTGTGGCATCATTCCAGATGCAGCATAAGTCTGTTTTAAAATCAACAGTACAGTGTCTTCAGATTCCCTGCAAAGACAAAGATAACACTGTTAGAGAAACTATAATTGGAAGAACAAAGTAACTGTCAGTTCAACTCATAGATGAGAAAGTAGATGTATATACAAGATACCTTTGGTACTAAACAAAGAAAAGAACATATGGGTTTTTTGACACTTGGTTGAGACACAGAAAGAGGAAATCCACCACCACCACATAAGTTACACTTAATAAAAAGTAATAAAGGATCTAATACATGCAATTTTTAGCAGACAAGACAGAACAAATGACAGCCTTTGATGTGCATGGGGATCTGGCTGGGACAATACAAAATCCAAAATTTATTATAGACAATCTGTTCTATGACTCGTGACACCTCAAGAAAGTGCTTTACAACCGAGCTACTTTCCAAAACTGCTAATTAAGCAACAGCCTACATGTATCTGATGGAAGAAAATTCATCTTTAATACACTCAATTTCCAGATGCACGACATCACTGGCATAATTTTTTATGGTGGTGGGGGGGGGGAATAGGGGGGGGGGGAGCACACTTTGGTCTATGTCTGCTATGGGTGACAGGCAAATGTTGAAGGTGGTAGGGAGAAAAGGTGTGACAGGAGGGGCTATGGCACCATCTGACCCCTACCTCCACTCCCGTCACCAGCTATGCCAGTGCCTGATACTTTCAGCTGCTAATTAAACAAAGGGCTGAGGTGTTGTTAAACATTCCTGTACTTCATAAAGGAGAAAAAAGAAAGAAATGTTTTATTTAACGGCAAACTCAACACATTTTATTTACGGTTATATGGCATCAGACATATGGTTAAGGAACACACAGATACTGAGAAAGGAAACCTGCTGTCGCCACTTCATGGGCTTCTCTTTTTGTAGAAAGGGTTCTTTTATATGCAGCATCCCACAGACAGGGTAGTACATACCATGGCCTTTGATATACCAGTCGTGGTGCACTGGCTGGAACGAGAAATAGCCCAATGGGCCCACCACCAGGGATCGATCCCAGACTGACTGCGCATCGAGCGAGCACTTTACCACAGAGCTATGTCCCGCCCTTCATAAAGTAGAATCTTGCTTAGCATGCAGTCACTAATCTCCAGCAATAAGCAATCCAAAACTCACCAATAACCTCCATGACATGACAGTGCAAAGAGATACTCGTTAAAACTTTCAATGGGGGCCTCTTGCAGAACATAATCTATTCTGCCGCCAGCATTTAAGCGGCCCATTTCAATTTCTTCTTCGTTGTTAGATGATACAGCTGAAATGGAAAAACAAGCAAATGACTAAGACAAATTTTATGTTTTCTGAATGGCTACACAAATCTATTCATGAAAGCTACTTTTACCAAATAGCAGCAAGGGGTCTTTCATATGATAATAATGGTGGTAAATGTGTTACAACAACAGACATATTATTAATCTGAATCATACATGGACAGTAAATATGACGATACACTGGTGGCAAAATGTGATGTTCCGACAACAGACCTATTATTAATCTGAATCATACATTGGCAGTAAATATGATGATATACTGGTGGCAAAATGTGATGTTCCGACAACAGACGAGTTATTAATCTGAATCATAAATTGGCAGTAAATATGATATACTGGTGGCAAAATGTGATGTTCTGACAACAGATGTGTTATTAATATGATTCATACATTGGCAGTAAATATGATGATATACTGATGGCAAAATGTGATGTTACGACAACAGACATATTATTAATCTGAATCATACATCGGCAGTAAATATGATATACTGGTGGCAAAATGTGATGTTCGGACAACAGATGAGTTATTAATCTGAATCATACATCGACAGTAAATATGATAATATACTGGTGGCAAAATGTGATGTTACGACAACAGACGAGTTATTAATCTGAATCATACATTGACAGTAAATATGACGATATACTGGTGGCACAATGTGATGTTCTGACAACAGATGTATTATTAATCTGAATCATACATTGACAGTAAATATGATAATATACTGGTGGCAAAATATGATGTTACGACAACAGACGAGTTATTAATCTGAATCATACATTGACAGTAAATATGATAATATACTGGTGGCAAAATGTGATGTTACGACAACAGACGAGTTATTAATCTGAATCATACATTGACAGTAAATATGATAATATACTGGTGGCAAAATGTGATGTTCCGACAACAGATGTATTATTAATCTGAATCATACATGGACAGTAAATATGACGATATACTGGTGGCAAAATGTGATGTTCCGACAACGGACGAGTTATTAATCTGAATCATACATTGACAGTAAATATGATAATATACTGGTGGTTCAATGTGATGTTTCAACAACAGACGAGTTATTAATCTGAATCATAAATTGACAGTAAACATGATGATATACTGGTGGTAAAATGTGATGTTACGACAAGACATATTATTAATCTGAATCATACATTGGCAGTAAATATGATGATATACTGGTGGTAAAATGTGATGTTACGACAACGGACATGTTATTAATCTGAATCATACATGGACAGTAAATATGATGATATACTGGTAGTAAAATGTGATGTTACGACAACATATGAGTTATTAATCTGAATCATACATTCAGTTTCTGCCTTGTCCTCTTCCCGCTGGTTAAAGCCCTCCATGATGTTGTTCATTTCCTTGTCGACTTCCTGTTCGATAGACGTGTCGGTGCGGTGAGCTGCAGCGAAATCGTGAATCGAGTTCCAAGTCACCTTCAGTGACTCGATGATCCTCTGCTTGATGTCGGCACCAACTCGCGACAAGCTCTCTTTCAACTCTAAAACACAACAATAACGATGACGAGTTGTTAAACTGAAATATGTCCATGCCATCCATTAGCCGATGTGTATCTTTGTGCTGGGGTGTTGTTAAACATTCATTCATTCATTCTTTTAAATATGTCCATAGGACAACAAAGTTCAAGATTTCTTTTCAAAAGTAAGACAAAAAAACGTTATGCAATTCAGTAAATATGCTCATGTACCAGTCGTGGTGCACTGGTTGAAACGAGAAATAGCCCAATTGGCTCACTGACGGGGATCAATCCCACACCGACCGTGCATCAAGTGAGCACTTTACCACTGGGCTATATCCTACCCTTCATTTTCTTTGATTATGGTATTCATAAAATGAATTGTTGCCAGTGCTTTTTGCAAAAAAAAATCTTGCACCCAAGTATGTGAAACTGGTTAAAAGTTTATGCATTTCATTATATGATTCGATTTCCTTGTGTATGAAAAAGTGAGCTAGTGTCAGTTCCTTTTCCAATAATCTTGCACCCAAACCGGACCATATTATAGCTCATTTTAAAAGCAAAATGATATAAAAATAATATACAAATAAGTTTATAACAATAAAATACACGTAGTTAACTTAAAATGAAGAAATTACGCTAATCAGTATGCATATTTATTCGTGAGCGTTCGGAAAAAAGGGAAGTGACGTCAGAGCCGCTGTACTCTTCCATTGTTGTTAACTGTTTATATATGGAGTAAGGGGCTTACGATCTTTTCAGTCCAACAGTGCCGTACTGCGCGGCCTTTGGGTGTAAAAATAAACAGTTTAAACGATCGGGATTGTGTTTTTACGGTTTTCCAAAGGATTGTATCCGAATAAAGACGCGTGTATTTTATTGTAAAACAAAAGATTGGACACCAACACCGCATAGTACTTTGGTGTCAGCCTATTTACAGCCCGGAGCCCGAACTTTACCCGGAGACAAAAAACAGTACTCGGTTGCAAATGCCGAGGTGTACATTGTACATATTTGGCACAAAGATACACCTCAGCATGATGTATTTATATATGTTAAAACAAAAAGGTAGAATGGTTTTTTTTTTAATTTCTGGAAAAAAAAGAAGATTTTTCATGTTAGGGCTGTAGGCCTACATAACAAAATCTGTATTCACCGTCCGAAGAAGGAAACGTCAATAAGTAATTAAATATAGCATATACAAACATGGGATTTGGCATGAGGATACATCTCAGTACGATGTATTTAAATATGTTTTAAAAAAACTGTGTAGAAAACAAAAATAATTTTAAATAATGTTTTTTTCTTCAAATAATTTTAAATAATGTTTTTAATCCCCAAAGTAACACGAATTCAATACAAAATAAACCACTACTGTCAGTGTCGAAATAACTATTATGTTTCATCCACGGGCTGACTTGAGAATCGGAGTGTTGTTTTAGTTAATTGGTCCTTTCTTTCAGTGGCCTGCACATGTGATTCCTGACTGGCAGGTGTATATTGCAGGGTATCGACCAGTTAAGTGATTACCACTGTCTAGACATACATACAAAATACTTGCCAGTTTTTTAAGATCACAGGGTATTCTGTCTGAACTGAACTGAATTGAACTTTATTTCACTCAGGCCGCTATTCAGCGGCATATGAGGTACATTAACAATAATTATATGACAGTGACAAGATGGGGTTTACAGGAGAAAATTTATATGTACAATATATATAAAAAAAAGGTCTAATAATAATAATACAAAATGAAATATATTTCTAATAGTAATAATCTACATGTATATATATATATATTTCGGGAGTTATTAAAGAAAGAGCATGTAAGTAGATTGTGAAATTCGTCTCCAATGTCATTTTTGTTACATAGTGTACATAGTCTGCTTTCTACTGGGGTGTTGTTCCATCATCCTGTTTCGATTGGTAAGTAATGGTTTGATGTTCTAAATTTTAGTAACGTAGTCCAGGATATTTGTGGTAATTTTATAATATAGTTTTCTAATGTTAGATGTTCTTTAAATGTGGTGTACATTTTACCCCTTGATTATGAAGCTATGTCGCTATTCCATTGTTGAAGGTACTGATCGTTTTGTCTTAATTTAACGTTATGGATAAGTAGTGGTAAAGATGAAACATTTTGTGACATCCAAATACTGGTCATACCTAGTTGGTTAAATATATTTTCCACGTGTTTTATCCACTTATAATTATATCCAGTTATGTTAGAGTTGTGTAACATTAGTTTATACAATAAGAGGGATGTTTTTGTTTGTTTTCCAGAAACAATTCGGGCCCAGATACTTATCATCCTTTGTTGGATAATTAATTAATTTAAGGGGTTTTCTTCCAAGTTCACCGTATATCATGAATAGTGGGGTTCCTTTCCTTACTGGTAGGATGTGTTGTGACAATAGTACAATGTTAATGGACATTATCAGCCGCCCTGCTTCATTACTGTAAATAATGCTGTAAAACCCTTGATTAAGTAGACTTTCCCATCTAAAATTACAAAACTGACCAATTACATAGTACCAAAGAAAAGAAAATTATCACTTGGGTATTGTGAGTGGTCGTTTTTACTCTAAAGCACCCTACCAATAGGCCTAATAATATGCTGGGGGTTTTTTAAGAGAAAAATACTATAACCCCATTTCGATCTATTGATGCAAACTGAAATATATTTAGTTAAAAAGTTGATTATACTCTTAAGTCATTTATGTTGTTTTACAAGTCAGGTTAATGAAAGTGAAGCGCCTTGTAAATTAGAGCGTTTGTTTACACTGTGCATACAGATTTCATTATGTACAGCCCAAACATGAAAAATGCAATATTTTCTAAAAAAAAAAGGAAAAAAAAAAAGTTTGTCCTACATTTATATTTTGTACATATTTAAATACATCATACCGAGGTGTATCTTTATGCTAAATATGAACAGTATACACCTCGGCATCAGCATCCGGGTTTTGGTTTTGTCTCCAGGTTACTTTCGGGCTCCGGGCTGTAAATTGGTCGGTTTATCCACCCTCTGACTCGCTATCCGTTTTTTCTTCAGTATCACTGTTGTAAGTAAATGTGTGTCTTTCTTCATTTACTAACAGCTCAAATTGATACGGCAAAACGTTTTGCGAACGAACACTCAATGTTTTGGTACGCTGTGCAAGTCTTAGATTCTTTATGAGTGGTACGGACTAATGCTTTTAAGTGTAAGGCTTCACATCAAGTGACACGTCTCTGACATCACGGACCTCGTGATTGCCCTGCTCATTAAAGATCGGCAATTTCCGCTAAGAGCTCATATCTGGGGGGGGGGGGGGTTTACGGAGATATTTTAAGTAATTAATTTTAAATTTTTTTATTTTTTTAGGTGATTCAATTTATAATTAATTGTACATGGTTGGTGCCAAATATAGGTCACGTGACATGTTTCCTTTAACTTCCATAGTAATCAAAATGCACACAACATATTTCTACAACGCAAAATAAAACCCCCATTAATGAGGTCTGTATTTATTTTGTATTTACCTAGGTGAAATCGTTTTCTTCCTTTGTGATGGGGCATCAATACCGGTTTCACATTACTGGCGGCTGGGTTTACTAGAGGCTCCAAACGATATGCCTGTTACAGAAAGTCATGGTATTATACTAAGGTTGCAGTCAGTATGCAGAAAGTCAAATATATCTGTATGGGTAAGGGTAACATACATGTATTATCAAATGTATGTTGTTAAAGCTCATGTAAACATTAATTCATTCAGGACATAAATTTAATAATAACTGTAAACTAGTTTTAAATTATAATCCTGTTTCTCTGTTATCCTGTATACTTAGAATATATTGATGTCAAGAAATAGTCCCATGGCATAATTTTCACCAAAAACTATTAAGTGTATCTCAACCATCTGCTATCTCAAGCTGGTTGGTTTGGTCCCTTCAACATCAAGATACATACATGTAGTATGACTGTATCTGTACCTTATATACATAACGCGTTAAACAAAATATAATGATTGTGTTCTGTTATCTATAACTGAATTTATAACTATGGTATCCTGTTGTGAGTAAAAAAGAAAGATAATTATTTTACAGTACTTACCACAGGGTCATACTGGCATTACATGAAAGAAAAAGAGAAAAAAACCTAAATTAGATCATTTCACTACAAATATCATGAACATTGAGCCAATCACGGCTAGCTCTGGCACTCGTCAATTGCGAATTTCAAAAACAATTGGTAAATTTTATTTTGATTTGGTGAAATAATTTCATGTAATAATTGATATTTTGTTACAAAATAACTGGGGTTTGCCATTTTTGAAGTTTAATAAATAATATGGCTAAATTTTCTGCTGACCCAGAGCTAGCCCTGCCAATTTTTTTTAAATTTTTTTATGGTGAATTTGGTAAAAACATATGTTAAAGCCGCACGCCCTAGTTTCATCCAGCGAAAATAAATTATAATTTGGTTAATCTACAAACCTGTAACACACTTAGATCACGTTTTTATCAAATGGAGTGAAAAAGCAGGTTTTATATCGATAAATACCATGGGAATCCCCATGTCCCAATTGCTTGAAATAATTTTGAAAGTTAGTATTCTGATGTCACCGGTAGGTGTCGCTCGAAGCACAACAATGCCTACGTCACGACAAATTTCACAGAGTGTGCACAGACTTGGGGTGCGTTCCTTTCACCTCTCCTGGACATGTTCCAACTGTTCTGTCCTGGTTGTATCCCCTCTCCAGATATCGTAAGACTTAGCAAAATTATTGGTTTTAAGGGTTTGTAACGTTTTGTATTGAGATACTTACTTGTCTGAACTTTATTGTTACTGAAAATGTTCACGAACTGTGAAGAAAAATCTCACAAATGAACAAGAAAACGACAACAAATCGGATGTTGATTGCGCGAACCGTGCACGAGAAAACCAAACCAAACCAAACCAAAATGATAACAGTCATGTGGTATACCAACGTCTGTGACATTGAAATGGGAATATCCCCTCTAAAAATAGATTAGATCATGTCTGCTCAACGGTTTTTTCTCAGAGGCCCGTGGCATTTTATGAAATACGAAAAATAAATTTTGTGGTATTACAAACACCAGGATTACCAAAAAACACTTCAGGTGAATGGAAATGTATATTCTAAATAATAAACGGTAAGTAAAGTGCAATTTTATTTGTGAAAAAATGGGTTTAATAGCGAAAAACAACGGCATAATGGTTAACAACTAGGGCGTGTCCCTTTAACAAATTCAAATTTCAAACAGCCAGAACTGCTATGTATCTATAAATGACATTGTCAAACAATTTTTTAAATAGACTTTTGGCACACAAGAATGATATATTCACCAGATTCAACTTTAATTCATATTTGGAAAATGGTGCCTTTAAGTCAATTACTACATTAAGTATCAACTTCGTTACATCACTTGTCTAGTAATAGGACTGAAATAAATGTCACTGAAATAATGAAGTCACTGACCCAGTTGTTTTTAAGGTATGTACCTTCTTAGTGTCACACAAAATGTATTTTGAGATACTACGAACAATAAGATGACAAGAAACATGATGGACTCGCCAAAATTGATCATTCAGACAATAAGCTGTAAATAATGTACAGTTTATTGGTAAAAAAATCCCTGTAACAGCCAAAATATATTACAATTGTTTAATCATAAACCTATAACTAGGGTTAGTGTCTGAGGTTCATAAATTTTAACTGAAAACATTATGTACATACACTCCAGGGAACATGTTGTTCAGTATCGCGTCACAATTCGCTATACAAATTTCAGAGATTGCTACACAATATTAAAACATTGAACACTAGTTGCTAATCAATTTTCAAATGACTAGAAATATCGCTAATCAAGATTCTGAAAACAAAATGTTCCCTGTGCATGTATTACTCTGACAGTGATATAACAATATCTTCCTCCAGTTTCACAAAAAAAATCATTTAAAACCCACAAAAAACCCACTTACTGGATGAAAAATGTTGAAAACGTGAGGGCAGTTTGGTAGTCTGAATTCCTTGCCCATGGTATCAACCCCACGGACAGCCAGAAAGACTCCAATAGGTGAACCGATGGCAAACAGAGCAGAGGTTTCAAAGATGAGCTGTGGGTATTCAACAAAAGGCTGACCAGTGCCTGCCAAACCACTGATGAACTCCACACAGATGCTGGCAGAACGCTTAGCACTTCTGAAACATTGGATTCATATTTATTTATTAGTATTGTCTCTTTAGCATTCTATTGCATGGTTTTAAATAAAAAACGCTCTCACATTACTAACCATGAATTAGAAAGGAAGGAAAAGGAATATTTGGTTAACATCTCGACATATTAAACTATGTCCTCATCAATGGGCTCATTGGGCTATTTCTAGTTCCAGCCAGTGTACCACGACTGGTACATCAAAGGCTGTGGTATGTGCTATCCTGTCTGTGGGATGGTGCACATAAAAGATCCCTTACTGCTAATCGAAAAGAGTAGCCCATGAAGTGACGACAGCAGGTTTCTTCTCTCAATATCTGTGTGGTCCTTAACCACATGTCAGACGCCATATAACCGTAAATAAAATGTGTTGAGTGCATCGTTAAATAAAACATTTCCTTCCTTTGTTATAATATGTTTTACTGGTGTCTAACACATGGACATTGGATACTTGTTCATGAAAGGCAGCATTGGTTCTTTTGTATACACTGTTCAATTGACTGGATAGTACAAATCATGGCCATTGATCTACTAAGTTATGGGGCACTGGTTGGGATGTAAATAACACCTGAATTCATTGAATGTGATCGATTCTATAATCCTTTGCACTGTAGGCTTAAATATGAGGTGGAGTACACATACGCAACACACAACTTAGCTCAGGGCTCACCCTGTGTATTGCCAAATTAGCCAATTGCTAATTTTTACACAAAATGGCTACCAAATTTTGACTTTGGCTAATAAAATATTCTTCAAATGTACCACATTATGATGATTTTAAAGGAAATACTCTACACTTCTGAAAATTGGCTGAACCAAAATTGTTTCCAATGTGAGTCCTGTTAGCTACATGTATTTGTGCTTTCTGCCTAGACAGACGTTAATAGATAGTGCCCTAACACATCACACCTTACTCAACACTCACTCTGGATTGTGAACATTATAAGAGCCATTTCCTAAACTACTAAAATATTTGTTTAAAATCAATACATTAAACTTACGCCTGTTGTCGAGCCAACATCAAAAATTGTTCCTTCTTTTTCTGTTCCTGCCTCCTTGCTTGCCTCTCTGCATCCTTACTGGCTTGCTCTTCGAGTTGTTTCTTTTTCTTCTCCTGTAAACAGAAATGATCAGCCATTTGTTAAGACATAAAAATTATACAAAAATAATATATTAAAGTCCTGAAAACTTTTAACCTGGATTACTCAATGTTTCAGAAAATTAAGTAAAAATGTGAAAGTTTGTTGCTTGTAAGAATTAATTTCAAGATTTAAATATGAAACGGACATGTATTTGAAATGCAAATACATTAGTTTCTACTTGAAATGCTTATTAGGCCTGCTGTATCATGATATTAGAAAAAAATAACAGAATATGACAAAGAAAGGTAAGGAATAGTGTTTTGTGTTTGTTTTCAATTTGTACCATGGAATCGTTTGATAAAGCTGTTGGTTAAGTTGAAAAAAAAAAGAGGTGGAAGTACAGTACATCACATTATATATACAGTAATCCTTTGTAAATGGAAATATTTTATTTAATGACCCCCTCGACACATTTTATTTACAGTTATATGGCATCGGACATATGGCGAAAGGACCACATATTGAGAGATGAAACCTGATGTCGCATCATCATGGGCTATTCTTTTCGATTAGCAGCAGGGGATCTTTTATATGCACCATCACACAGACAGGATAGGACATACCACAACCTTTGTTATACCAGTTGTGGAATACTGGCTGGAACGATCCTTGTAAATGATTCTAACACAAACCTTTTCTTCTTTCTGTTCTTTTAAAATACCGAGCAGTTTTTTTCTTGGCCCCATGGGCAAACCAAGATCTTTCAGATCAGAGTCACTGCACATTGTCTGTCAAACAAAAATAAACCAAAACATTTCAATTGGTAATTAATCTATATTCTGGTTTTGCTTAACAAAACTAAATGTAATTACTAAGAATAATTGAAACACAAAGTCAGGCAAGCCATTTCTTTTTGTGAGATTCAAACTTTGAAAGAAAAAAAACAACAATAACAAAGTACATTTTGCGAAACTAAAGTTTTATTTTGTTTCCTAACACCATTAGAGAACATTGATCAAATTAATCCTGGCTACAGAAAGTCAAACATTTCTAATTCTGAGTCTTCAGAGGAAAACCTGATACATTTTTTCATTTTCTATGTGTATCATTTCTTTAAAAAAAAATTAAAATATGATCATAATTTTACCTTTAACTTTACACACAAAAACCTACAATAGCCTTCTGTGCAAAACCACTCCTCGTACCTCTACAAGTAATCTTATCTATAACATTTTTTTTAAATATACTACCCATAACCCTAAGCATATGCTTGCAGGTATATATACCAGGTCTTATAACTTTACATACAACAAAAAACTACCATAGCCCTTGCTACACACATATAGGTAATCTCACTGCTAACATTCTCTTAAAAAGACAATATAAGTCCCCTAACAGGCCTAACAAATTTTCACATCTTCTAAGTTCAATGGCCATAATTGTGTGAAAAATGATCTGTAACATGATAAAGCTATACACAAAATGTCATCACAATTTCTTCAGGTATTTCCAAAATGAGTAAAAAAAAAAAATAATAATAATAATCTCTCCTGAATGGGTAAATTGCCATTAAAGGCAAACTAGATCTGTAACAGTATATTGTAAAGCTATACACAAACTTTCAGCTCAGCCTCTCAAGGACATGTGAATAAAGCATGCAGAAACCTATATGTGGGTCAGATAAGATGAACAGACTCAACAGACAGATGGATGGACCGGTAGGGCACTAAAAACACTGTCATAACCCTCCCCATATAATAATAACATTTAAAGAAGACACTCCAGAACGAGCTGTGTCATAAAGAAATCAAGTAAAGAGATCATATACTAACCAGTGCTTCCATGTCTATTTGTTCTTTTTCAAAGACTTCAGCCTTGTCCTGCAGACCGACTTTAGCCAAGAGATCCTCCATGCTCAGTTTCTGCGACAGTTCTTCCGAGTCCACCGACAAACCCTGGATACAATTATACAGTTACTCCTCCTTACACTAAACAGGCAATTATTACTGCACATGATTGAGGATCCGAAAACTAATCTACCAAATACCAAAAATAAAATAGGCCCCATGGTTGTAAAACGTCTTAGGTTCAGACTCAAGACTCTAATACAATCTAAGACTTTAACACCATCACAATGCCATACTAATTGTGCATGTGTGTGTGTGTGTGTGTGTTTTTGTGTGTGTGGGCTGTCATTAAATATTCGAGTCTAAGACTCTAAAAGTTTTATAAGCACGCGCCCAAGAATAGAAAAGTGAACTATCATATATTAATGTGACTCAAGAATTCTTAATCAATTTTGTGACAGAGTGAAGAAAAGAAAGAAGGGAGATGGTTGATTTTTTAAAAATGTAATCTTTTAGCACATCACACAAAATTTTACATAAAAAAAAAAATTAAATTGGCTACATACATGCATTTTGAAACAGTTTATAGCATGCAATAAAATTATTAATGTTCTCCTGTATCCAGACCTATTACTTTTATCTATGATTAATAAATATTTCAATATTCATATTATACAGTGCACAGCAAATATGAAAAAAATAAAATAAAATATTAGTAAATATTTTTAAAATACTGTTATTTACAACTGAGGATTCTAACATCAACTGTTGTAATAAAAAATATAAATCTGGAATTCTAGCAGTAAACATATATGACATTTTTTTATGACCATTACCAATCTATAATCTATTGCTACAAATTGGTAATTGTATTAATTTAATAGGGAGGGGGGGGGGGGGGGGGGGGGTCCTGAACACACACACACCTCTGTATTGCCATTCTGTTCTTTCTCTTCATCTTCATTGGAATTTTCTGAGTTGTCATCATCATCTTCCTCATCTGTTTCCTCATCCTCCTCAAACTCTGTACCCAGTTCTTTCTGATGCAGCAGTAAGTCAAACAGAATGGAAGAACCTACAGGACAAAAACACAGTACTGTGTTAGCCAAACTGAAGTAACCGTTTTAGGAGGTGTTCTGTTTTTAAAAAAAAGAATAATGAGATAAAAAATAAGATGAAAAAAGTAATCGGCTATTGGATGTCAAACGTGGTAATTTTGACATATATTCTTAGTGAGGAAACCTGCTACCTTTTTCCATTAGTAGCAAGGGATCTTTTATATGCACCATGCCACAGACAGGAGAGAACATACCATGGCCTTTGATATACCAGTTGTGGTGCACTGGCTGGAATGAGAAATAGCCTAATGGGCTCACCGATGGAGCCACTTTACCACTGGCTACATCCCACCGCTAAGAGATAACGGATATTTTTAATGCACTTTCCCACAGACAGGACAGCACATGAAAATGGCCTTTTAACTACCAGTCATGGGGCACCAGTCAGGATAAGAAGAAAAAAAACATTTTAAAATGTTCATAAATACAGACACAGTAACAAAATAAAGATGATCCCAAAATCTGAAGGTTCATCATGTGTGTATAACACAGTTGTATATAAACAAGGGGAAAAAATGGATGATCTCATTAAATGAAGAGATGTTGGATTATGAGTATTGCTAAACAAAAATATTCATTAGCCCAAGCGATATCTTTACAATTCAACTTTAAACAAGTTTGGTAGTTCCTACATACAAAAAAATAATAATAATAAAAAAAAATAATAGTAATAATAAATAATCATATACAATTTAAACCTTTTGTTTTTATAACGCAGGCTATCCTCCTTTACAAAACTTACCTAAACTGTGGCCAGCCACAGAAACTGATCCACCGAAGTTTGGGTTTCTCCGGCTGAACATACGGAAGAGTCGGTTCATCTCTTTAGCTACAGTGCTGGCAATAAGCTGTAATAGAACCAATTTTAAATGCAGCCATTAGTATTAGTATTTTGAGTCAACACGAGTTCTCTCTTTGACACCGCCAAAATCAGAGTAGGCTCTCTTTAACACATACAAAAATCAATGTTGTCTCTCTTTGATACATCTACATACAGAGTTTTCTCTTTTTGAATACCCCAAATACAAAAAAAGAAAAGGTTTTTTTGTTTGTTTAACGACACTACTAAAGCATATTGATTTATTAATCATTGGCTATTACCCCACATAGTCTTTTAAATTGGTATATTAGCTCTCTTTGATAAAATACTTATTTGTTTACATTTCAATTCATGTTAATGCTTAAGATTCAATTAAAGATTTGAGCGTACTGTCCCAGGTACACAATTCCACTATTTGAGCTGTCTACAGGCCCAGGATAGAGGGTAATGGTTAATGTGAAATAAATCCACTTAGCAGCTTTACACCTCTGCTCTTAGCTGCACTCCTATAGACTGTTAGGGGCAATATTGGATATGAACTCATGAGCCTGACATGTGATGGTTTAAAATCTCTAACATAAATGTACCACCGACCAAAATTGATTACAGGACTCTGTCTAGCAGAAGAATTAAATGCATATAATACCTGACAATAGCTTGGACTAGTGTAGAAGAGAATGTCCAACAACGTGTCATTCACAAAATGTCGCAGTTTGGCTGTACTTTTTAAAGTGATGGCTTGCAATCTCCTACAAATAAAATAAAATAAAATTACCAAAACAAACGAATAAACCAACAAAAGTAGGTGTTACCACATCTTCTGCAAAGTGTTTTAAGTTCCGTTAAACTAATTCAAAATAAAAAGCACACGTCTTAAAAGCAGCCTGTTACCAACTGAATAACCCTGCAATACCAATGGACCAGTCCTAACATCCCAACAAATGACTATAATGTTCCGTTGTGTTATGGGTACTTGCTTCTGTAAATTACTGCAAGCTTTCAGTAAGGTTTTACCTGCCTGATATTTTCAAGTGCATATTTGTTGTAATTTAATCTATATTTAACCTGCTACCTAGGTTTTCATCTGCTTGATATTTTCAAAATAGCAACATAGAACAGTGGCAGATCTAGAAAATAATAACGGGGGGGGGGCTGGATTGGGATGGAGTGAAACAGTGGGGGCTTACGGTAAAGGTAAAGGTACCATTAAACGTCACAGATACAAACATAATATTTTGTCATATTTAATGTATTTTGCTAAAAATTACAAATGTCAATCAGTACAGCAACTGCGATTAATAAATTAAATATGTTTGGAATGAATATTAAACAAAATTCCCAGGAAGGGAGGGGGTGGCTAGCCACCTTATTCACCCCCCTGGATCCGCCACTGCAGAATTATCATATGAAACCCTGAACAAAATCTTGTCTTGTAAATACTGCACATTTAACCGATGCACAACAACGTACCTGTCAACCCCAGTTTTGTCTGAATGCAATGTTTTGTGCCACTGAACTGGCAGGTACTCCACTCTGTTGATACGGCCCTCGGCTTTGTAATAAGGGAAGTGTGTCTTGATGAGCCCATGAGAAATAGAGCGGAAATCGTCAACTGAAATAAAATAAAATTCAGTTAGTCTAGTCAAGGTAAGGCAAAGAATTTTGTTGAATAACAAGCTTGCAATTATTAGGTATCTAAAACTGTATCTAGAGAATGATGGTAGTCCTATGTAGGATAGTGAGTGATGCTAACTAATATACTGATCCCAGATGTGGTAATTTCGTTTAACATGAATGGAATAAACCAGTCTAGCTAATGTTTTTTCTTCTGTGTCTGGATGAACTCAGCCCAGAATTCGACTGTAAACTGTCAGAATTAAAAGGAACGTACAATTCACCACTGACCAGTGTTTTTCAATTATGTTAAAATTATTCTTCACAACGACAAAGACAAAAATGTCCAACAAATACAATTGTTATGTCCTTTTCAAAACAAGTAGGGGAACTCTAATAAGAATTTACAATTGCCAAAATTGTAAGGTATATTAGCTGTGGGAAATGGTTATATGATAATAGTGAATTAATTGGGCAAACATTACAACCAGTAGTTCAGTATTACAGTAGGTTTTATGACCACCAAAGATCTTGAAGGACGATTGGGGTCAGAAGTGAAATTTGAAAGTTGACGTTTTTTTTAATCAGTAAATCGCAAATTCAAACAATAAAAATGACTAAAAACAAAACAATAACAACTGTATGATCAACAGAATGAAAATGATTGACAGAAATAATGTTCCACAGTGATTAATGGACCGTCTTGGAAATTGTCAAAATCGTGAATGACAGTCAGCGCATGTGTACGGGGCAACTGTGTGATGCATGTGCAAACTACATGTATGGAATGTGTTTTGGTGTGTTCATAAACAGACCTGAACGTTCTTTACTAGGATGTCTGTGGTCAAAATGTATGTTTTAATATTTCAGGTTCCCCTACTTTTTTTGAAGAGTATATGATTACAATCATATATGATTATTTCTAAAGTTAATATATTCTTCCATAACGAAACCATGGCACTACTAACCACACTCTATGACATTTCTGAACTTGGCATCACATGTTGCACCAATTCCATGAACAATAAACACAAGGTGGTCAATTTCATCTGGTTCACCTGAAAAGAAAAACAAATAAGTTGAAGAAGACATTTAAAGGCATGGTAATTTCAAAGTCTGTTATTCAAGCCATAACTTATAAGAAATACATGACAAATATTCAAAACCAGCTTACGATTCTTTTACTGTGGTGATGTAAAATGACACTTTATTGGTAACTTAATTCAATAAATTAATTGATAATAAAACCGTTAATTAATCAGTAGGTAAATCAAAAACATTTTGGCACAAGAATTTCAACATTTAATATTGGTTTATTTTCATTTAATAATTATTTCCATGCTCATAATCCATTTAAGGTTCAAGTATGAAGTCTTGGGCATGCAGGTACACACACACACATCTGTCATCCATAGTCTGTTTTTTTGTAAATAATTTTACTATTTACTATTAAATACTATTTTTGTGTGCAATTTACAAATCAGTCGGCTCAGAAATAAATAACTTGTAGTAAATTCCACAGTATGGAAAAAAGTGTTCCCTGTGGGACAGACTATTAGAACATCTGTCCAGTACAGGTGTTAATGGTTAATTGTTAGTGAAAGAGGTTCTTAAAACCTGCTTCGAACTAAGGCCAGTATTGGGATACGACCTCAGCTTCAAGTCTTAGAACTATTGTGTTAATTACACTAAATTATTTGTACATATACAAAGTATTTTATCCCTGCAGTCTTGGGTTTAAAGATATTAACTCAGTATGAAATGAGCATTACGAACTACCTACCATCTTCAATTGTCTCAAAGTCGTCAATACCACGCTTCACTACTCTGGGTCTCATCTGGTCACTCTGGAAGAGATTCACACAAAAATGTTATAAATGAATGAATGAATGAATGAATGAATGAAAGAATGTTTGTTTAACCAAACCCTAGAAAAATGTGACAATGCTGTCGATGGTAATTATTAAATAAGAATATTTCCTTGTCATTAAGTTCAGAAAAACAAAGACAAAAGATCTGGGGCCAATTTCACAAACCATCATAAGTTTATGTCTGCGACTTGCAGTTATACCGGGCATACATTTACAAGTGTTTAGAATCTACCTATATTTCATGAAGAAAATTACATCATTAACAAAAATAGTGCATTTTAAGGACAAAAGAAAATGAAATGTGTGCATGTATTTCTAATTATATTTGTTGTGCTATAATAGTAATAAGAATTGTGGTTTAGTCATAGATTTACGTACAAAACTAGGATTACGATGTTTTGTGAAATTGGGCCCTGAACCGTTATCATACATGGTTTATTTTAATGTCACTACATATAATTATTTCCTTACTGAATGCTTCCTGGTGAGTTAATAGAGTATTACAGTCAGAAAATAAAAATGATAATAAAACGAGTTACCAGTTTTTATCAACTTCATGTTCTTTGTGAATTGTAAACAGGGACATGCATGTACACGTAATTTACAAGTGTCACTAGCTAGAGCAAGTGACAAACAATGTACTTTTAAGCACAATTTATTCCATACAGTCTGCTTCCTAATGAGTTAATAAAACAGTATCACACAGCCAATTTTTTAAAAATAATAATAATAAAAATAAAAAAAAATAAAAAAAAATAAGAGCTTTGGTTTTCTTTTTTTAATTTTCTTTTTTTGAGTGAAATAATGTGCAAGTAGTACCACTACAAACTATATATGTAGCAAGTGACAATCATTTTCAAGAGAGAAATAAATTTAATAATAACAAATATTTAGTTTATTAATATATTTATTACCCCAGCTCTTTTTATTTCAAATCCATAAAAGCATATTTATATTGGGTAAACCACTCTATAAACACAGTTCCCAGTAGTGCTACCACATTTTCGTTTTGTTCCCTATACAGGATAATTTTTCTTAAATTCTATATATTCAAAAATACATGTACTGGTAAATAAAGGATTATTATATATTGCTCCTCAAAATGATCACCAAGTTGTTATTCCTAATGAAAGAGCAATGTATTTATCAATATAATTTGAACCCATTTAAAAAGCCTTAGGTTTTACCAAGTTGAAAATATATTACTTAGTTTTCTAGCCTCTGGCCATGCACAATGCAGTTACGACTCAACATTGAAAAAGTTGAGGAGTGGAAAGGTTACTAGGGATTACAATGAATATTCAAGCAAGATTTATAAACTAAAGAAGACTTGAATGTACATACATGTACATTCAACACAAACAAATCATGTTCCTCAGACTGCATAATGACAACACCCATGTCAAACAAACACGCACACACATAACACAGCAAACTAAGACAGATATGTAAAGCATGTAGACATCATTGGTCACTTAAGCACTAAATCACCCAAAAGCATACAAATATACATTTCATTATTACTTTATTTTGGAGTAATAATTAAATATATTTTATGCACTGTATGAGCTATAGAGTAACACATTCAGTATACGCCAGTTGTGTTAGTTTCTCACACCTATCAAGCTGTTGGAAGCTTTCTGTCAACTGCATTTTGATTGGTCAGTAACAGTCCCCCATGACATGCGATCTCTTAAAAAAAACAAGAGTCAGATCTTCCTACTGTAGAGTAAGTATAGTGGATTATAATGTTCACTGCCATCAGTCTACTTGGTCACATGAAACATTAGGTAGATCTGAATATTTGTTTGATTTGAACATGTAAACATTATGTCATTTCAATGTAACCATTTCACAAGGTGACTGGTCTACGAATAAGTAAATGTTGAAAAAAAACATGCTGTCAGATCAAAGCAGCATGGTACACAGAAGATTAGAATAAATTCAGTTCTAACTACATGTATCATGATTATTATTGTATATGAACTGATGTATTTAACTACATTGTGTACTTTTAGTTCACTAATCAAACTGTAAGATTCTACAGGGCAACAGTTGACTGCTAAAGGTCTCACACCCCAGCACATTCATATTAACTGACGTGTGGCATACACGTGTGTATTAATTAGCATACTGTTTTATGATAGTATGTCACTTTGTATTTATCTTTTATTTTTAAATGTAGAATCTTTGGTGGTCTTGAGAGGAGTTACATGTATATGTAATCAGAGTGTTGTAAAGCTGTATGCTTTTGTTTTTTTAAATGCCTTGTTTTCTTTCTTAAATGTTAACCAGAGCAGCAAAATAATGGCAAAACCATGCAGAAAACACTTGCATAGCACCACTCACCGGCATCGTATAAAAACTCTGACAGAGAAAAAACATAAGAAAATTTATAAAAACACAAAATTCATAGTGACGAGATTCGAAACTATAGAACCAGTTTACATGACATTTGATAGTCTGATAACTTGACAAACAGGGCTTCTAGAATTGAGTTATAAAAATCCACTAGCCATGGGATCAGTGATTTTTTTACTAGCCATGATTAAAAGTTCTCTAGCCCTACTTTAAGTACATTGTAAATACAATTTTACTGATAGGAATAATTGGATATGTGTCCTAAAGAAGGAGATAGAGCTTAAAAACCTCTAGATTTGAGAGGAGGAAGGGGCAGGATTTTCACATTTTTAAAAATAAGACTTAAATACAGCATTTGACAACAAAACAATTCACTAGCCATCGGGCATGGCAATGGTAGTTTGTTTAGTTTAACAACACCACTAGAGCACACTGATTTATTAATTATCAGCTATTGGATGTCAAAAATATGATAGTGATCATAGTAGTTATTTACTAGCCCAACACTGAATATCACTAGCCATGGGAGCAGGGCTACCATAATCTAGAAGCCCTGACAAACAACCAAAACATCCATATAAATGACTGTCCAAATAACTGTAGCTACATGTGTGACCAGTACTTTCAAACATCTCGTAATGTTATCAATTTGAGGTACCTTTCAACACGTACCAGTTTGATTTGTGAATCAAACTGCTTTCAGCAATTGTGACAGGAGTACAGGAGAATAATTCAGTCAAGCTCCTTGCATGGCTAGGCAGATTTTGTTAAATAGTCAAATATCTTAACAAAAGAGCTATTAATATATACACTGTATTTTATTATTTCAAGTTTTAGATCCCACATGAGTCTACCTATTCCTGTAGCTTTGAACTCTGGAACTTTCTATATTGTGGATGGATTTAAAACAAAAGAATTAAATTAATCAATTACCTCTTTACTTTTATAGACTGCAGTCCTTTCAGTTATAAAAGTAATATTTCATGAGGAAGGACATATACAACAAAATGTATACATATTACATGTATGACACTTACATATATATGTATGTATATTATACATTATAAGCCAAACTATTGGCTTGAAAAAGTAAAGATAACCTACATTTACTAATAAAAATTAATTTAATTAATTAATTTAAAATACAGAAATGCTTTTTTTCTCAAATCTTTGGCTGACCTCCACAGTATTTCAATAATCCAGTGCTTTAAAGTTAATTGATAATTTGATTACTAAATGCTAACAAATGTGCATGTGGCATAAACAACAAAATGAAATAGTGCTCTGGCTTAAAGGTGGATATAACCTACATTGATTTTTTGTGTGACAGTTACTAGGTAACTGTACTAGCTAAAAATATCAATCTTGTGATTCTCTTGATGCTGTGGTATTTTTCACTGAATATATTCTGACAAAGAAACTCCACTGAAGTGGTAAATGTTTTATTTAACGACACACTCAACACATTTTATTTACGGCTACATGTATATGGCGTCAGACATATGGTAAAGGACCACACAGATATTGAGAGAGGAAACCTGCTGTGACCACTTCATGGGCAACTCTTTTCGATTAGCAGCAAGGGATCTTTTATATGCACCATCCCACAGACAGGATATTACATACTACAGCCTTTGATATACCAGTCGTGGTGCACTACATGTAGCTAGAACGAGAAATAGCTCAATTGGCCCCACTGATGGGGACTGATCCCAGACCAACCACGCATCAAGCGAGCACTTTACCACTGGGCTACATCCTGACCCTCCATTGAAGTGGATGCAAAAATAATGGTGGTGTGCAACCGTAATGCTATCACATCCAGGTAAAGTTAAAGTTTTTGTTTTTGTTTAACAGCATCATTAGAGAACACTGATATATTTATCATTGTCAATTAGATGTGAAACATTTAGTAATTCTGATACATACATGTAGTCTTAGAGAGGAAACCTGCTATATTTTTCCATTAGTAACAAGGGATCTTTTACATGCACCATATCACAGACAGGATAGCACATACCACAGCCTTTGATGTACCGGTCGTGGTTAACTGGCTGGAACGAGAAATAGCTCAATGGGCCCACCAATGGGGATCAATCCAACACAACTGCGTTATCAGGCGAGCACTTTACCACTGGGCTATGACCACACCTCCCCACATCCAATGACATCTCACAGATTAACATGAAACCACCGGACATCCATTCTCAGTTTCAGAACCACTGTACAGTTCTAAACTACAGTGCTTATGGTTTGAAAATTGATGGTGAGCAACAAACTGCTGTCCTGAAATTATGTAGGAGAGCAACTGCTCTTAGTGTATAACTGGAGTAGAAACCTGCAAAGTGTTGTTTGATATCTCTCCAAAAAGTAAGTTCAAGTTCTGAAGGCATGTGCTTTATAAATAAGAAATTAAAAGAAAGAGGAGAAATAACTGCACTAACAAAACGTATACAATGTCTCAGTTATTTTGAGTAAATAAATAAGCGATATTGGCATGTGACCAGTTTTTCTGCACATGCAGAAATCATTTTATTATGTGAGCAAACGATAAGGACTGAAACTATATACGGCACAGAAGCTCAGATTGTGTTATAAGACTGTGTAATTAGTTTTTTAATAGCTGCATTAAAAATGTGTCATATATTTATAGGCACAGAAAAGCACACATAAAGTAAAATCAAACACCTGTGTATCAGTATATGTTGCAATATACAACAAAAGCATTAGAAGACAGGTGCTACAACATAGAAATACAATTGCTGCATTAATGTGCAGATACATGTAGGTATCATTGTGTGTCAGCTCAAAACATTAGAGAGATCTATATTATATATTAGAGTACAGAATACAGTAGTGAGATACTGCCAACAGAATCAGAAAGACAGAAAACTAAATAAAGTGGCTTACGTGTTGCTGTCAGTATTGTATATGGATAATAAAATAATACAGAACATATAATATACACATGCAATACAAATTATAAATATACATTCTCAGGGCTCGAACATAAGAATTTGTTGTAAAGAATTGCCATGGGTGAAACAGCCCACCGACTGCAATTTTGAGCCTACATTTAACTATGGCAATTTGTTTAAAAGTGACATTTGCAGCAAATAAACATGACTGAAAGGTTATTTTGCTGTATGTAGACATATTTCAAATGTTATCTGACAGATAATGTACACCAGGTGTATACAATTTGCCATTATTGAGGAGTGTCAGTGATGCTCTTTACCATCTTATATCTCAACAATGGCAATTGCTGCCAGTGCCGTTGTTAAGTTCGAGCCATGCATTCTTATAGATGCATTTAAATTGTTATATATGTACATGTAAGTATGCCGTCTTTTGAAAAGTTATAAACATGAACTGTTTGGCAAACTTTAATTCTTGCTTTATTATGACACACTGACACAGTCCAGCTTACAAGCAGTCATGTTGTATAATATATACTGACAACACATAATGAAATACTCCTTGTTTGTATTTTTCTCCCATCCCTAGCTATGCATAACAGACCCATTCCATGACATCAACCCACACCAGTGTTTCTGGGTATGGCAATATGGAATGGAATGCAACCACAGCCAGAAAGAAAATGGGTTAGGTTTAAGGTTAAGAAAATCATACAGTAATAATAAGAGTCATTAATTTTGTTAAAAGGTTAACTTAAAAAACATAAAATCTTCTAATTTTTGGGGGTATGGCACCATACCCATTTTACCCCCTGGCAGAAACCCTGCACACTGAAAAAATCTAGTATGACCATGTGATCGTACCAGCTTAAGCAGTTCTAGCATAGGATCTTTTTATTTATTTTAACAATAAATTAGTTTTGAGGAAAGCACGATGTGATAGGCAAAGTATAGTTATTTTTGTTTTTTAACTTTCAGTATAAACTATTTCGAATTATGTTCTTTTTAATGGTGCACTGATATTTATATTATTGAATTATGAAAAAATATTACCGGGGTAATATTTATCTTTTTGGACTGTACAGAATTGTTTATTTTCATTCAATGGATGGGAGAAAAATAATAATTCATGTATACTTACATGTAGGTGCAGAGGACAACATTTCAAAATCTTAGGTAACCGGAAGTCAGTTCACATGAGTTATAATTAGGTAATCGATTGTTCGGTTACGTGAACTATATTCACGTAACCGACGAGTCAGACCTACCTAAATCCGAAAACACTTGAACTAGGGTTCTGTGCTACATTGGTGGTTGAAATGTATTTTAAAAAATAAACTGATTTTCAAGTTGACTACCAATATATGGTACTTATAATTTTAGGACTTAATTTGTTCACCACATAACTGGTGTGCGGTTCACGTGATTGTAAAGTTGCGTAACCGACACGCAAACAGAACAACGGTTCTTGTCCAATATTGTTCCCTGTAGGTGGGATAGGGCTATTCCACCCTCATGCACATAATTTCATATCAAATTATGTACCCTCGGGTGGAAGAGTCCTATCCCATATAGGTACATATGAATGATTCTTTTAGTCTTGCACAAAGTAAACATATAAAAGGAAAGGAATGTTTGATTAACCCAAGTTCACCAAGGGCAATCGATCCTGCAACCCATCATATCTCCAGCGAATGCTTCACCAATAAGCTATATTAAACAGTTACATGTAACTCCAGAGAAAAAAAAAACAAATCAATTAAATGGGTGTATGCTTAAACACTAAAAATAAATTGATTAACTACTGGAATATCCACTAATAAATAAGGCCAACCATAAATGATCTAGTTATATAGCAAAATATTATAGCCTGCTTTGGGAGTATTTGGGGAACTAACATAATGAATATATTTAAAAAAAAAAAAAATATATATTTTTAAAAAAAGAAAGAAAAAAGTCCCATTTCACATCCACTTTGTTATCGACATCATTAAAATATAGGCTTTCTAGTTCAGCAATCAAAACACAACCAGTTTACCATGGAACAATTTGTTTTTAAAATTTAGATTAGCAAATGCCTTTTAATGTTTCAGAATTGCATAGCAATTTGTTCAAAGTTGTGTAGCTAATCACAACATGATCCTAAACAAAATGTTCCAGGGTTACTATGCAACAAGAATCCAAGAAACATAAAACCCAAGGCAAAAAACGAGATCTGAAGTATAAACACACCTGGATATTTCCCCACTCGTCTGGTTGTGAGGTTGCCTGGAAGTGGACGATCACATTCGGGTTGTGCATAACAATAGTCTCATCTCCTGGAAATTCTAGTCGCTTGTGCCACATGTTGTACACAATGGCCTTATTGTACTCTTCCTGTAAAAAAATAACATAAACATGATAATAAGGGAATTAAAACAATTGTGCCAAGTGTTGAACATAATGGCCTTATTGTACTCTTCCTGTAAAAACAACACTAACATGATAATATGAGAATTAAGACAATTGTGCCAAGTGTTATACATAATAGCCTTATATTGTACTTATTGCCTGTCAATGAAACAGTAATAACTAAATTTAAATTAATTAGTACAGAACAATTTGGGTAATGTTGCCATTACATCTGCTAACCCTACTTTTTTCAGATATTTCACTATTTTCACCATGAATAACAGGTCACTATTTAAAACATTAGCTGCCACTTCTTGCTTATACATGTAATTATCAATTTTGACAAATCCCACTTGCATGCTTCTGGTTGTTCCGGGCCCGTGCTTATAAAACGTTTTAAGAGTCCAGACTCAATCTCTAATAATGTCACACACAGACAATTTGTATGGTGTTGCCATGACATTCACGTCTCAGACTCTATTAGTCTCGAGTCTAGACTCTAAAAGTTATATAAGCGCCAGGGCCCGGGCTTATAAAACGTTTTAGAGTCCAGACTCAATCTCTAATGATGTCACACACATACAATTTGTATGGCGTTCACACCTCAGACTCTATTATTAGTATCGAGTCTAGACTCTAAAAGTTATATAAGCGCCAGGGCCCGGGCTTATAAAACGTTTTAGAGTCCAGACTCAATCTCTAATGATGTCACACACATACAATTTGTATGGCGTTGCCATGACGTTCACACCTCAGACTCTATTAAGAGTCTCGAGTCTAAGACTAAAAGTTTTATAAGCAACAGGCCTGGTGTGCATAATACATGTAGCTAAAACTTAATTTCATGTGAAACAAAGAAGGATATAGAGAAAATGTTTTAAAGGCCCAACCTCCAATTTGTTAGCAAATTCCTCCACATAAGGGACAAATCTGTTGTCTCTCTCGCGCTTGTAGAACCATGTGCATCTTCGTACAGCAGTTGGTTCTTCATCCCAGTATATTGCATGTCGAGTACGATTGCCAACATTCACGTCATATCGGCCACCATTTGTTGACACCACTGTGTTTTCGGGATTATTTTTTAAAGCTGCAAAACCAGACAATATTAAAAGACGTTAATGCTTGTTTTGTCTAATAATACCAATAGATAATGATGGTAGAGATTTATTCTACGGTACGCCCTCGATGGTGCTCATTCTGAAGTTTTGGTCATAATGCGAAGACCAATTCTCCATTATTAGAATTTACATCGATGTCTATTTTTGTGTACATTTTGTACAATTTAATAAAATGATACAACAGTCAATCAGGATTCATTCTGAACAAAAGAAACTATTGTTTCTTTTCTGAAACTAGTAGTTTTTGTTTGAAAATATAGTATGTGTGACTAACATACATGTACATGTATCATCTGAATGAGTTGCTTGAATTATTCAATTAGGGGCCTACTGAAGAGAACCAGAAATGAGCATATTTTTCCAATCAGATTTATAATTTTTAAAATACAGCTTAAAGTCCATTATAATAATAATTATTGTATTTTCTCAAAAGTTCAATTTTCATTATAACAAAATGTTTAGCAATATATTGGGGAAACGGCTTCATCCCTAAATATCTGTTTTTGTGGGGAAAATATAGGTATTACCTTATTTTACATCATGGTGGAAAAACTCAATGGTGAATCTACATACTAATGGGGTGAACCTTGCCCAAGGTCAGCTCTGATACATGTCAAATTCACATTAAAAAAAAAATGGCACATTTTATTTTTATGTGGCAAAACAATTTCATGTAATAATTCATATTCTGTTACAAATTAACTAGGTTTCTTTAATTTTTGAAACTTAATATATAATTTAGCAAACGTTTCTGCTCACCCAGTGCTAGCCCGGCATGCCTCTTAATGAAAACCCCCACAAACTTACTAGTTGAAAATGCATGTTCCAGCTTCACACTGTCGAGAAGAGAGAATGGATACCAGACATCCTTGGCCTCCACCACTTTACAATAACACCAGTGAGCCTGTACCGGCTGGTAGCCAATATTCGCGGACAAAGTCGTCTGTCCTTGAAACTGTGGCAGAAACTGCGCATTACTCGACTGTGTGGTCGTCACGGGAGGCACCATCGCTGTGGGCGGTGGTCGTTCACCGTGGCTCGGCATCATGGGAGATGGGTGTGAAGGTTGCAGTGGCTGTTGTGGGGGCTGTGGAGAAGCTGTAGCATATGTTCCAGAAGGCGGTGCAGCGTAACGCATACGACCACCACTCTGTCGAAAGATGTTGGTATTTCCTGAAGTTGTCACTGGAAAAACAGAAAAATTATGGATTAGTCATAGAATATTAGAAAAACATAAATTTGCATGTACATTTTATTTGCAAACTCTTTAAAACTTTGTGATGCCAAAATCACGATGAGTACTATTTGGTAACAGTTAAAATTTGTTTTGTCGAAAGACATTACTAGAGCACATTGATTTATTAATCATCGGCTATTGCATGTTATGGTAATTTTGACATATATAGTCTTAGAAGGCAACATTTTTTATTAGTAGTAAGGGATCTTTTAAATGCACCATCTCACAGAAAAGATAGCACATACCATGGCCTTTGATATATCAGTCGTGGTGCACTGGTTGGAACGAGAAATAGCCCAATGGGCCCACTGAAGGGGATCGATCCCAGACCGACCGCATATTCGATAACAGTTACAAAATCATTGGTTTGTACATGTAGGTGCCAAATAGTCCTACAATACTGTATATTACCAGGGCTTGAACTTAAAGACAGCACGAACGATGTTGAAATATAACTGGCCATGAATTACGAGCATCACTGATGGCACTTTTGTGCTGCTGGATAAAAATGACTGCTGTTGGTAAAACTCCCTCAACGACAGCAAAATGAATACATTTGATGTACATTATCTGCCAGTATTTAACATTGTACCTTTTTTGTAAGTCTACATGCAACAAAATAACCATTCAGTCATACTTATTTTCTGCAAAAGTCAAGTTTAAAACATTAAAACATCAGTGGGCCATTTCACCCACAGAAATTAGGTGTTTTTTTAATTGCTGCAAGTGACAAATTATTAACTTCGGGACCTACTGTAGAATACTTTATTTTCGCGTGGAATTTATTTTCGCGGTTGAATGAAATTCGTGAAAATATATTCCACGCAAAAATAAAGGCCGACAAAAAATAAAAAAAATATGTAGTCTTGTTCAACTATACCACATTAGTTTCCGATGTACGAGGCTAGTAGTAACAAAGTGGTGCTCCCTCCTGTCACGGAACAAACCACAAAACACAAAAGCTGTTTAAAACTTTAAACCAAGAACACAATGATAAGTACATACATGATAATAAAACAATACTAACACTAAAAAGCTGTTTTCTTTCGCATGTGCTAGTGATCAGTTCATCGGACAGAGTCTACGCGTGTTCAACGACGGAAGTAAACATGCATTATCACAGTATATTAAAAATGTGGAAGTGAAAAAATCCGGACTGGGCTATGTTCAGATGTTTCACAATTTTATTTTTATTTTTGCCTGTTAGCCAATCACAAACCGTTTTGAACTAATATTTTGACGGTAATAAATACTGTTTCAATCAAACTTAAGTTACTGAGTACTAGCAGTGTGTGCCTTCAAATTTCGTTGCGTTTGTTTTCGGTTTCTGTTTTTATAACAATTATAAGGATTAAGAAAAACTGCACGCAGTAAGCACCTTCTGTAAGCTTATTAACTTGTACACAATAAAGTCTTGATTGGTTAAAGGAGAGGACAATTAAGGCATTTGGCCTAGTATGCATATTCAACGATATATAATGCACATTATTGCTTAATATCAATACGTATAATCGTATAGTTAATTAATAAAACGGTTGAATGTGACGGCTATTATATATAACAGGCGGAGCCATTTTGTACCTTCTCAGTGAGTACGCCAGACCCTCTGGCGGTTACGTAATACTTAACGCGTAACGTCAGGAATGAGCCTTAGAACTCATGAAACACAATCTACCTGGTTTTTGCGGGATGATAAATAGTGATGCATTGCAATGTTCTGTAATAATACACATCCCAGTAAGCCAGTGATAAGTATATCAATATATACATATATTATTTTTCAATACAAAATAAAATACCATTGTCAAAGTGGCTACACAAGTCGAAACAATTAACAATGTTTTGTCCATGCATTAACATACGTACTGAAATGATACACGGAGTGTTTTCTTAGTTAATTGGTCTATGCCGTTAGTCGCTTCTACCTGTGATTCCTAATTGGCAGGTGTGTATTTGATTGGTAACCAGACGAGCCAATTAATTGACGCTGTCTAGACACAAAAATACATACCGGTATTGTGGAACATTACCTGTCGCCCCTAAAATTGTAATGGACATGGTTTATTACTGTAAATAGTTCTGTAAAACTATTGATTAAGTAGACTATTCCATCTAAAACCACAGAACTGACCAATTACGTAGTCCCAAAGAAAAGAAAATTATCACTTGGGTATTGTGGGTTGTCGTTTTTGCTCCAACAATACATGTATCAATAGGCCTAATAGTGTACATTTTTCCTTTGGATTATTTAACAGAGGAAAATACTATAACCCCATTTTGTTCTGTTAATGCAACTTGAAATATATTTAGTTAAATAGTTCATTATATTATTACGTCATTTATGCTGTTTTACAAGTCAGGTTGATCAAAGAGAAGAGCCTTGTCGAAAATTACTGCTTTTGTTTACACTGTACATACAGGAGATGGTCAGGAGCTGACGTCACTTTGCCCCAAGCTATCCCACCGCACGTCACAAAAACGAAACAAAATGGTTGCCCCCAGTTAGCAGGAATAATCATGTTTTTTTATTAACTCTAAAATTACGAGTTTTTCATTTGCTAAAGTGTCAGTATGTGTTGGTGGTCCGGGTATGCATCTTTCCAACACATAAGGCTCTTGTTTGAGTTGACCCTACCTTTAAAGCAGGAAAACTATTGTTTTATGTGTATAGCACTCGTGTGTACATGTAGGATTAGTTCTACAGATTAGCGTAACAACCGGCAAAACTAAGTTCCGTTTTTAAAACAAAATTATTGACATCTGTACTTCATTTTTTTTATTGATGGGGTTGGGGGATTCGCGAAAATAAATGTTCGCAAACTGACCCATTTTCATTAAATCGCGAAAATTTTATCCCGCGAAAATAAAGTATTCTACAGTATGTTACCCTGAAATTATAATTTTTATTTCCCAGGTCATGAGTTCCTGCTAGGTTAATAAACAAGTACCAACCATTTTTCATTTATCTAACACTTAAAGTTTGTGAGAAATAGAGTTAAATGCAAACATTTAACATTGAAAACCCACACACACAAACAAAAACCCACACACAAAAAATACATAGACACACACACAAAACCACACAAAAAAAAACCTTACACAAACACACACACATACATTGTACCAAAAAAAAAGACAGAAGAAAGAAGTATACCTGAAGGAGGGGGACCAGCACCAGAGAAAGGGGGTTGGGATCCAAACTGAGATGGAGGCGAATGTGAAGAAAAACCTTGTGCTGGGCTTGCTACTCCAGTAGTTGTCGGAGGAAAATGTGGCACCCCAAAATCCGCTGGCTGATTCACAGGAGGTGGCTGACCTATTTGGCTGAACGGGTCGCTGCCACCAGATGGCACTCCATGGTCGAAGAATGTTACAGAACCAGGCTGCAAGGGTTCAGATTTTGGAGGAGTCTGACCAACAAAGCTATCTGCTTCACCCTCTTCATCTGAAATGTCCAGACACTAACAACTTGTATCTTATAGTTATACCTAATGACATGAGGCATGCACAATACATTTCCCATAGGTACTCACATGTAATCGACTTCCCAAACTGTGTTTGGCGAATGGGAAAAACACAAATACTATACTTATGGAAAGAATAGTCTATACTTTTCAGCTACGGTACATGAAATAAAATATATTCCAATCCTGATAATCGGCTAATGAAAAAAATTAACATGGGACATAAAATGAAATCGTTCTAGTAAACAAAAGTGTAACATGATCCGGTAAACAAGAAAGTATGATGTCCAAGCACCTTTCTTTGATTGCGCAGTTCGTCACTTTAAATTTTTAAAGCCACTACATGGTAAAATTTGTGTTTCTGCAATATGCAGTGGACAAACACTTTGATTAATATTTTTTAAAAGGAAATTTTTCCAGTTTGTCAAGAGCAGTATGTTTTTCTCATGATCCAGGGCACAATATTTCATGCGAACCGCCGTTCTGTTCATATGTCGGTTACGCAAAATTAAATTTACGCGAATCACAAATCGTTTATGTCATGACCTGTATACGTTCATAAATTAAAATTTGCAAACTTCATGATTATAGGAAGTTTATTATACAGTTGAGTATTGTAAATTTGAGTAGTATTCTGACAAATGTTTTAGATACTAGATAATTGACATGAGGCCACGTGACAAGCACAGAGTATCAATCATCTTCCTCCATTTTAAGTCACATTCTACAAATTAAGTGGACTCGATATCGTTAATTTTAAGGAATAAACAAAAACAACTTAGTGAAATTAATGGTTTTAACTTTTAGGGGTTTGTAAAGTTTTGTATTTAGATACTTACCTGTGTGAACTTTATATTGTTTATAGAAATTTTAACTAGTAGACGACAACAAATCAGATGTTGATTGCGCTAACCATCATTTACCATGCACAAGAAAAACAAACGAGTACACTGGTGGCAGCTAAGTCTGCGCACCTAAGCATTTGTGTTATATTTTAAAGTTAAAATATTTCTTTAAAAATATTTGTTTCACCGCCACAGTACAATGGAACAATAAACGTGTTACAACTAAAGTTATTTTAATTTTAATGTTTTTTAAACTCAAGTAATGAGCGCATTTTTAGTGGGACCACCCTGCATTTACTGGCCTGCATGGCGGCATGCAAATAAGTCTGCGCAGCAAACATTAAAACAACCACTTCTGTCGCTAATGTTTACATAAAACAGCAACAAACAATGGATCTGACTTTTATAAGTTCTAAATAACAAACACTTCCTGTTATAGTCTGTTTCAGAAACATTTAAATTGTGCAAATGAGATAAATATAAATGGTGTTGGGAACCATGCTTCTTACTTTGGACAACACAAAATGACAACATAAAAAAAAAAAAAATTGTCTGTTATTAACTGTGTAAATGAGCACAAATAGTGTTCGTTAGACATATAGGACTATCAATGATAATTTTGAAACAGACTATAGCTAAAATAGGTCATGCTGTAACTTAGTGTAAGTGCAATCTTCAGTCTGTGTGCAGCCATTTTGCATTGTGTCACTCGGAGGGAAATTCAAAGTATGCTTGCATGTTTACGTCAACAGATAAAATAAGACATTCATTTCATTTATGGATTCATAAATTACAATAAGGTATGTATTGAAGCTTTTATGTAAATTTATGTAACTTGATATGCAAGGTTGATCATTACAACGTTGACAGGTGATAGAAAAACACGTTGTTCGAGGTTGGCAAAAGTATACTTTTAGTGCATTAATTTAGAGTTTTTTTCAATAAAAGTGTTATCGACCAGTTTTATACATATATTCACAATCAAGATGTGTTGTTTTAACAACGGTTATGTGAATTAAATTAACGTTGTTTGTTTGTTTACAAACATACCCCGTCACTTGTTTTATGACGTAATGTAACGTCATTAACATACGCAGCCTTTTGTGCCACGCAGACTAAGGTGACATGAGTGTACAGAGTCTTCGTGACAACAGAGTTATGAAGTTTATTGTAAATTAAGTCGACTGGAAATATTAGAAAAAGACTATGGAAACACTTGTCATGTGTCTCGTTGGGTCTTGTAAATAATTTTAAATTTAGATTGTTAGTTTACATGACAGGCATGATTTACAATCATTAAAAAAAAAAAATTCTAAAATACTAAAACGCCGAAACTTTCATGAAAACATGAAAGTTGAAACAGATGGACGGACGGCTACAATGATTAAGTATTTCTTTAAATCTACCTGGCCCCAACAGTGATGGTTCTGATTGTATCACTGGCATCAGGACATTTGGCTGTTCTGGAGGTGTTAGAGTAAGCCCACCACCGGCAGGCATAAACAAGAGAGGTGGTGGAGTCGAATCTTTCTTGCCACGGTCGGCCATAACACGTCAGAAAACGGAAATCGACCGGTCACATGTCATAAGGCAACAAGGGAGAATACTCAAGAAGAAAGCGGAAAGAGACGTGGTCTGATACGATAATTTGACTATTCTAGATTTGTTCGTGAACACATTCACGCTGTTAAATTCTTATATTTAAAATCAAATTTTGTGATATCTAACAGGTGGGGACCATTTATTTCTTAAAGATGCTACCTTAAAATTACGTACGTGCGATGGATTAGCCAATCATGAGTAGGCCTAACTAAAGTCCGTCCCATCATTCTAGAATCATTCTATAATAATGTTTTTTTTTGTAAATAATTTTCTTTTGGTTTGACATAAGAAGAAAAGTAAAACCGAGTACTCTGACTGTAGAGGGCTAGACGGACATTTGGACAGATATTCAGGGCTGAATATCTGTCCAAATGTCCGTCTAGCCCTCTACAGAGTACTCGGGCTAAACAAAACAATATACTATTTTTTGTGAAAGATACAAATCTAAGAAATAAATAACTTGTAGTAAATTCCATAACATGAAAAAAGGCGTTCCCCGTGGAATGGACTATAGCATAGTGCTCTCGCTAGCACTAAATGAAAGGGCGCTGTGCCATGACACAGTTTATTGCCGCTCTGCTCCTGGTTATTACCGTCCTTCTCTAGATTAATGCCGAAGATTTTATTAGGCTTAGCCTATACAGTCAAACCTGTCTTAAGCGGTCACACATGGGACACGGGGATAGGAAGGTGCCAAAAGGGGGGGGGGGGGCACACATACACACACACACAATGTCATGGTGGCTGGAAAAAAAGTCACAATTTTGTATAGGAAAAAAAAATCACAATTTTTACAATCTGATTAAAATTGCTCTACTGGGTCTACCAGTAGATCTAACAGCATTGCATGGACTCCCATGTCCAGGTGACATTTCATCTATAAATAACAATTTTAATATCGACCAATTACACTTCGCCTTTTATAGCGTTATTCGGGAGCATATATATATAGTATACAAATCCTAAAAATATCGGGCGAGACTATAATTTATGCAATTGGCGAACTTGTTGATCTCAACATTGAAAAAACAGGGGGAAATGTGCAGTAATAAACTCTGGATTGTATACTAGTATAAACTGGTTTTATGGCTATACCATCACGGTTTTTTGTTTCGTCTTGAAACGAATTTTATATAAAATTTTGTATTGCAATTAGTTTCCGGCATATTTCGTAATTCACCCGAATCATTTCGTATACCCTCGGCATAATCCCGAATGTTTTAAAATTCTTTTCAAATCACCCACTTCCAAGCTAACTCTGGATGAAGCTGGACACTGTCGCCTGTGCTCTCGACCTGCCCCCCCCCCCCCCCCCCCCCCCCCCCACCCACACCTGGGGGGGGGCTTGATTGCAAGCTTTGGATCGCTGCTGGAGTTTCGCGTCGCGTACACCGGGTCACGGGCAACCGTGACTTTGGTGTACGGCGACTCGGACTCGCAGAAGAGGAAGGGAAGAGGACGGAGGAAGAAGAAACGTGCGCCAGGAGCGGCTCAGAGGGGAACAAAACTGGCGGCTCAACCGCCAGCGGCGGTCCCTTCTGCGTCGCCGCCCCCGGCTCGGCCCAAGACGAAAGGACCAGCTCATCCGGACCCGCCGTCAACACCGAGGGATGCTCTCAACGCGCCGATGTGCGAGACGCCCGCAGACGGACCTCCATCTCCCTCTACGCCTCCGCCTACACGTAACTGGCCACTGTCACCAGTCTTGCCAGTTCGGAAGGCGGCGGAAGGAGCCGTTGCGAAGAGGAAGGCCGTCGCTCAGCCGAGCGACCAGCCTGGCAAGGCAAGGCCTCCGCCTTCACAGGCACCGTCCCCCTCCGACTCGGAAGCCGTCTGGAAAGTTCAATCGGGAAAATCAGGTCCGGCTTTTGAAGTTCGTGCAGGGGGACACCTCGGATCCGGCATTACTGATGGGCGGACTAGTGGAACCAGAGCTGAAACAACTGCCTGATGGAAGCGCTTACGAGCTACACACCATCAAGTCTACAGCCGGCAAGACTGGGTTGGTACTAACTCAGCGCCGAGAAGGAGTCTACCGACAAGCGGTCCTAGTTAGAGAGATGGATAGCCATACCATCCACAGGATCGTCAAGGCCCTTTTCGTCAACGACTACCGGAGTGTTATAACCATCCTCGCCGACCAGAGATGGAAGCACTTCATCCCCGCCTTTGCCGGTTCTCCGCTCATCAGTTCGCCATAGGCCAACCTCCACACCCTAACGGCCTTAACGAGGCCACTCACGTGGACATATAGATTGGACTTTAAACATTTAGACCTTCGTTCAAAATTTTATGTCGAAATTACTTTTTTTTAAATATTATTAAATAGTCCGATCCTCTCTTCTTTCTCTTATTTATTTTTGGACGGTCCTTCTAAAATGCTTCAAATTATATAAATATTCGGCCGAGCAGTCAATTCTTTTCTTTTTTGGCTTGTCATTTTTTTCTTTTTACATTTTTTTTATTCTATTAACCTTTTTACTAATTGCTATTTTCAAAATTCTGCCCATTTTCAACACTACCCCCCCCCCCCCCCCCCCCCCCACACACACACACACACATCCCGAGTCAGGCCATCGATCTTATCGGAGGTCGGACTCGAGATGGGCGTGTTCGAAACCCTAGTGGTATATGGGCACGTTAAACTAGTTATCATCATCATCATCATCATCAAATCACTGGCATGATTTTGCAAGTAAGGTTTTGATTGGTCGATTGAAAGGTCAACTGGATATGAGCTCCAACGGGCTGCTGTTAGATCCACATGTAATAATAGAGCTAATTTTAATTAGATTGCAATTTTTTATATAACAAAATGTTCGCTCCTCTCTTGTGGAACGTTCATGACGCCACCACGAACAATAATCCTCGTACGAACAACTTGTGTGAAGGTTGGAACAACATGTTCTTCAACCTTGTGGGCTACTACCGCCACTCAACCTGGCGGGTTATTGAATGCTTTCAACGTGAGCAGGCGACAGTGAGCACCATCATTCAGCAGGGTGCGGTTGGCAACCCACCTCCAGGGGCGTAGCGTGATCTGGACCTAGGGGGTTCGAGTATGAACCAAATTGACCCTTTTTCTATTTTGTTTTTTGCACCACCAGAAACTCCATATGTATAAACCTGTATGTTTTAGTTCTGAAAGCGGACCCCCCTTCCTCCCTGCATACGCCCCTGACCTCGACGACAGGTTCGTCAACGCTATGTGCAGCTGCAAGAGCGCCTTTCGCAACCTGTGTGTCGATCGTCTTGAGGACCGCAAGACTGGCAGAATTTCAACATTGAAAACAAAGAACATTGACAAAAGCTCTCGGTGACAAAATGTGTTTGATCTGTCTTTCATTGCCAAATATATGTTTTAATTAAAAGATATTTCAATTGAGATAGACATTGAGCCCGAAAGTGTTAGAAGATGTCCTGATTAAGCGTGTGGATACACAACAAAGAACAAAAGCAACTTGAATAAACATGTAAAGAGGATGCACCCACAACCAATGACAAGTACAAAATCGCCATCAGACTCTCGTACGTACATTTGTGACATGCGTGGGAAGGTCTACAAAAGTCGCTTTGGCTATAATTTACATGTCAAAAATAAACATACAAAAGATTTTATTAAAGAATTCTTCATTTTTTTCTATTCGTTTTAGTTCTTCTATCACTGATGGAAGAAGTGAAATAATCTCTTTATAAACAATGTAGCTTTCATAGATACAATGTTTTGACACTGACTGTCTTCAAGTTCTGTAGTAGTGTTGAAATCTGCGTTGCTATCCTCAGAGACTTTGAAAAGTTTTGAACATGGACTGTCTTTTGGAGCGATATTAGGTCGAGATAGATGTATCTTTTTCTCGCCTGTTTTAATGGTAATTGTTCTCCCTTGCTCTTTACACAACTCTAGAATGATTTTAAAATTGCACAGTTTTGATGACGTTCCATCGTGACGTGTAAATTTTAGGTACTTGTCTCTATGTTCAATCGTTAGGTGAGATATAATGTCTGTGAAAGTGGAACATATGCTTCGGCAATATGGACAGTTATACCTTAACATCCTGGAAATAGAAAAATAACTGTTTGCATAATATAATTGTTCACTTACATCGTATCACATCACTTAATTACCTTAATCCATTTTTATAGGAACTTTTCATTTATATCACTTCCATTGCCTCAAACGTTTCCGAAATAACATATTTTTTTACATGTACATATTGGTTTTGGATGTCTTGATAAAAAGTATTTGTTATATACACAATATAATGCTTAATATTTTTAAAATATGGCATTTAAGAAAAATATTGTTTTCAAGAAGCACATGTATGTACACCTTCCATACGGAGTAAAACCAATCAGCCGTACATTCTACATTCAAGACGCCGTACACCTTTGGAATATTTTTTCTTTGCGATTTTGACGTTCATTGAAAATGAAACTAAAATAAATGCACATTTACGTTAATAGTAGAAAATAATAAAACAGAAATGACATAATAAGTATGAATCTAAGTCATTAGAAACTGTTTTTACTGCACATGAAGTTGACAGACGCAACATTTTGCCAGTACTAGATGACATGTTTAATGAGCTTTATCAAATATATCTAACTCAATCAGTATACTTTTAGGTTTGGTTGATGGCGGAAATTGTTATAAATGAATGTGTAAAATCTGGTTCATGTGTGTTACTTATAAATGTAGTAATTTTGAGAAATCTTACCTCACGTGTAGCTTTCTCACACATTTCTATCCCTTCGCTTAGTACCAATATCAGGTGTCGCTCCCATACGGTGTTAAAGTAAACATTTACTGTGGCCGCTTAATACATGTAGTTTAGCGGTTTGGGATCCGATTTAGGTGGCCGCGTTAGACAGGTGTTCTCTTACTACAGGTACATTTACATTAAACATCGTTTGGTGGTGAAAAAAGTGGCCGCTTACGGTAGGTGACCGCTGATTACAGCTTGCCGCTAGGACAGGTTTGACTATATTCGTTTTAACCACTGAAAGCGATTACAACATTAAGGACAGATAGTTATGAGGCCGGCCTCAGTGGCGTCGTGGTTAGGCCATCGGTCTACAGGCTGGTAGGTACTGGGTTCGGATCGCAGTCGAGGCATGGGATTTTTAATCCAGATACCGACTCCAAACCCTGAGTGAGTGCTACGCAAGGCTCAATGGGTAAGTGTAAACCACTTGCACCGACCAGTGATCCATAACTGGTTCAACAAAGGCCATGGTTTGTGCTATCCTGCCTGTGGGAAGCGCAAAAAAAAGATCCCTTGCTGCCTGTCGTAAAAAGAGTAGCCTATGTGGCGACAGCGGGTTTCCTCTAAAAAAAATAGTGTCAGAATGACCATATGTTTGACGTCCAATAGCCGATGATAAGATAAAAAATCAATGTGCTCTAGTGGCGTCGTTAAATAAAACAAACTTTACTTTTTATAGTTATGAGTCTATGTTCCCTTGTAACATATTTGACAAGACATCGTTATGTCACGCCAGGTGTGAAATCCACCAACGGAATGAATGATTGTTTAACGACACCCCAGCAAAGAAATACACATCAGCTAGTTGGGGTTTCCGCCGACGGCATCGTATCATGAGTGAGGTCTTTTATTAATCCTAAAGATTGCCTGCAGACAACTTAATTGGGTAGTCAGCCACACATACAGACACATCAATAATTAAACACTCCGTAGAAAGTAATTATTTCTAAACAAGAATGTCAACACCATGACGATTTATTTTTGGTTTTTATTTGTTTGCGAGCGCTCGCGGAACAGGAACAAACGACAGTCTGATAATCCCGTGACATGTGCATTCGATTCGTTATTTCATTCATTCATGAATTAATTACTCCAGTTCTGGTAATGATCTCTAGTTGGCACTAAGTGACGGCATTTGTTTGGTAAAACAAGCCTGGGGCATTGTCAGTGCCACGACCATCAAAAACTGTTAGATTCATGCACAGCTTGTTCCCAGAGAGCCTCACGCAGAGTTGCTTGAAGCACAAGCCAATGAAACGACAGCGTTGGTAACGTAACACACAGGGTTTTAAAAAATCAATAACGAACTGCGAATGGACTTTGATGAGTTTGTCAATGTTAATAAAGAGGCTGAAACATTTGCCAGTCTCAGTGATGAGCAGATTGTTGAAAGTGTCAAGATAACTTATGAAAAAAACGTGCGATGACCACGGAGAAAAGTCCGACACTGAACCAGAGCCCATTCCTTCAGAGGCCATGCAGTGCCCGGGATGACATTAAAACGTAAAGGTTTCGTTTTGTAGAAGGGAATCAACATTCTGACTTACCATGTTTATAAATACATACAATATTTAATACTTTCTTACCTGGTTATTATTATTTTTTATTTGATTTCATTTTAGTTACTGCCTGTTAGTTTTTATTTAAAACATGTCATTATGTTGACATTTAGTAACTTCAAGCAAAATATGTTTGGTAGTAAACCCACTATACCGCCAACTCGATAAAACGCCAAAATCGTACTGGTACATTATATATATATGTTACAAACTATCGCTGCTGCTATTGGATCAAGAAAAATGTGGGGGTCAAGCACCCTCTCATCCTCCCGCTTGCTACGCCATTGCAGTACATTACATTGCATCACATCATATGTAAATATGAGGGCTGTAGGCATGCTCACTGGAGTTTAGTGGTCTAGTATCTGCAGCAACAGAACATCTCCACACTATCGTGGTCAGCCCTAAGCACAGACCTTTCACCCTTTGAGCAAATGTGGGACATCATCGGACGACGTCTCCGAGAATTAAGCGCTGCTCTCCAAATGGAATGGGACAGGATCCCCCAAAATGTTATTGGACGTTTAATCGGGAGCATGCCACGTCGGATTCGTGAGTGCTTGGCGAACAGCGGAGGTTTTATCCGTTAATAGTGCAACTATTGAAAACGTAAAATTGAGAAGCATCATCCCTGTTGCCTATTTGTGTCTCCTCCGGACCTACATCACTATCCTAGCTATAATCTTTAATGCCAATCTCTTGTTACATGAATGCTTGTGTTTTACTATTAATTAATATTGCAATAAAAATTAATACATATCTGTTATATTGTGTTATATTTGAATATACCCTACTTATTTTGAACATTATAAATTATATAGTATACATGTATAAGAATTATACAAGAACATGGCACATTTTTAAACATAAATATATAAGATAAATAAACTGGTAAATATATTTGGCATTTAACCTTGAGAAACGTTGTAGTGGGGTCGAAACAACCAGAGTTCGTTACCATGCTTGTGAAAGTTAGTTTTTCAATGGGATCTTATAGGACTTGACCCAAGGAACAAATGTCTGAAGGTGCCACAAAAATTTGACCCCGAATAAAGTCAGTTTTGGTAACCTTGAAAGGTCATAGAGGTCAAATAGGGTAAAAATAACTATATCAGTAATGGATAGTTATACAAAGGTCATATTGGTGTCAAATGAAAGCTCTCGTCAAACCAAAGAACTTTCATTCAGTGATGTAAATTGATAGCATAAACAACGTGGCCTCTAGGGGTCAATAAAGGTCAATAAGGGTTGCTTTTGGTAAAGAAAACAATACCTCAAAAGATGATACTATAATGATCGTGTATTGTGTCAAATGAAAGCTCTCATAAACAAACACTTACACTTCAGAGTATAAGTGGTGCTATCAAACGTTTGACCCCTGTAGGTCATGAAAGGTCATGCAAGGTCAAAAGTCCGAGAACATCAAGCAGCGGCTTTAGGATGGTCGCTTATGGTGTCAAATGAAAGCACTCCTCAAAACAACTTGCTGCTGGTTAAATGTCTTGTGGTTAACTATGTGGCCTCTAGATCTCTTTAAGCAGGAACATTTGCATAGTGGTGTACAGTCAAGGTGTTCTTTTTTGCAAGAGCAGGAGGCAGTACCGGGGTTACGACAACATAATTTTTCTTTCAGTTTGAACACTTCAGTGATCGTGCCATGCGAGGTCCACCTGGGCATTAGGTTGTTGTTGGATTCTTGCCAGCAGAAAGAACATGGGTCCTCTTCTTGGAGCACTGGCTGATGACTTGTGTACCAGATTGATGCCTGGTATACAGCTCATTGAAGGTGAAGCATTAGTGCGTCCTGTGTTGGTCGAATCCACTGGAAGTCTTGACTTCTTTGACAGAACATGTTCATTCTCAGAACATTGACCTCAGACATAGTCGATGTGTTGTAGAGTCGACACACGAAATCCTCCACAGAAGCGAAGTCATCACCTGACAAAACCTGGAAGGGGTGCTGTGAGATCTTCACAAATTTTTCTGTAACCTCAGGGTGTTTGTTCCAGGTGTTCCACCAAATACGTTTTCCCTTGCTCTTCAGTCCACTCGTAGTATCACAACCTGACATAGCATGGGACATTGACAATGCAAGGCAGCGTTCTGGGCCAATGCTCTGATGGACTGGATTGATGTGAAGCATTTACTGATGCTTTCCACCACCGAATGCAATTCACATGTTTAGGTTTAGATTTATGGAATGGAAACGACAGAACTGACCCAAGAGGATTATGAATACGACGGTGTCGCCAGTCCTGATAAGAATGGAACTGGCGTTTGGTAGTGCGTCGATTATGTGCACCACTATTCTGGTGTCTGCTTCCTCGTGGTTCGAAGGTTCCATCATTTCATCACCAGGCCCGATATGCACAACCTTGGCACCAGATGTCAAGTATACATCATTGCTGTCGGGATAGGATTGGTTTTTAATTGCCTCACTGGACAGAAACTCAAACAGTTCTTCCTTGTTTAAAGCATCTGCCAGAAACGTTTTCCAGGTTTTTTTGCCTTGAGGAATCTTTGCATTACCTGCAATGCGTTGACGTGTCCCACCGCCAGCTCCATCTGCTCTCTTGTTACGTGTGCTACCTTTGATACGTTTGGGAAAGTATCTGTCCCATATGACATCAAGGCGATCACAGGCTTTGATTTCAACGCGGAGGCGAGGACTGAAGACAGTAGCCACATAGTCGTCAAATGTCGAGCATGATGGTTTTGGTGGCATCGTGTGAATGAGGCCCCACCATCGATGATTATTGCATTGTAGCCTGTTGGAAGGAGCTAAGCCGTTTGCTCTAAGGTGTCTGGTCCTTCTGCAGAATCTGCTTCGATGATGCAGTGGTACAGTGCAGCCTTGTCATTTGTTGTCTTCATGGCAGGAGGAGGGATTACAGACTCATGTTCAAAGAAGAGGCTTAGGTTTCCTTGACGTGTGTGCAATGATACAAACAATTGACCATACAACGATGTATGATCTTTGAAGTGAGATAGTTTTTTTTCTGGGTTGCTGTTTTGCGTTGCTGGACCTGTTTGAAAAAAAATCAGTTTGTTCTTTTTGATTGGAGTCTGAAGGTTACGTATTCGGTTTTCCAATACGGCCTCCTTATAATCTTCATACTGAGATCGTCCAAGCTTGTCAGTTTGTTGGACAGCTTCAGATGATGATACTGACAAGGACACATGCCCATGTAGTGACACCAATTCCTTTTCCTCCTCCTGGAAGGGATTTCCCACTTGAAGAATTGAGTCAGACATATTCTGGACATGCCTCAAGAAACGCAACTGGGAGGATTTGCCGTCTTCGTGATGTGGACGAAGTTCATCTGTGTCATGGTCATTTTCCTGGAAATCATCCACCAGACGGGCTAGAGTTGGGCCGATCAGGCCCCATTTTTCCAGTGATGTAAGATCTTCTGTTATTCCAATAATGCCACCTACCTCTTTCACCAGTTTGTTGTTCTGTTCATAGCCGTGATCTATCGCGATGGCAGAGAACCTGTTCATAGTGCGGCTGATGGTCCAGTTGCCATTACTATAAAACTCTACTAGAACAGTGGATGGCAGTGACTCAAGATCAGCGATGAAGACGGGAAGCCATCTAGCATAGTTGTGGTGGTCCATGGCAAAATCCCAACCAGAGCCTTCAGGGTCTCCACGAATAGCCGAAAATTACGCTGCCTGTGAGCTCGTACCAATAGCAGCATTAACTGCTGGTACTTCATGATGGGTATCCAGAATGTGAAAGTTGGGTTCATTTCAGCATTTCTTGACATCCATTCCCCCACAGGTAGGTAACACAATTTCAACCAAAGAATGAAATTAGTAAACCCTAATATACATCCTGGAATAAAAGTGTTTTGCTTTGAGTGTTATGGTTTGATGAGAGCTTTCATTTGACACCATACACGGTTATCATAGCATCATAATTTGGAGTCTATATTTTTACCAATATTACCCCTATTGACCTCTTTATTGACCTCTGGAGGTCACATTGTTGACCCTGTCAATTTACTACCTGGAATAGAAGTTTTGGTTTGATGAGAGCTTTCTTTGACACCAACATTGCCTTTTTATGACTATCCGTTATCGGTTTAGGTTTTTGCCCAACTTGACCTCTCATGGCCTTTCAAGGTCACTGAAACTGGCCTTATTTGGGGAATTTTTGTTGTGGCACCTTCGGATTCGTGTTCCTTGGGTCAAAATCTATAGGAATGTGTTAAAAAAGTAACTTTCACAAGCATGGTAACGAACTCTCTGTTTTTTGTATTGCTCTCGTCCCTACTATTGGTTTGATTGTTCGTTTGTTTTTAAATGACACAAACGTTAATACAAAGACAAATCCATTTTTTTTTTTTTTTTTTTTTTTGTGTGGACAATACAAATATGAATGAGGATGAGATGAATGGCGAAACCACATAATTTTCATTTCGGCATGGGACTGTTTAACAAGACCATTCTCCACGCTTGCTGTCAGATGACCTATTTTAGATGTTTTCGACTAACATGTTTGTTTTTTGTATATAAGTAGTTGTTGTTGTTGTGGGTTTTTAATTATTATTATTATATTTCTTTTTGCAACTAGTAGTATATCAATTGCATTTTCTTGTTTTGAATATCAGTGTCTCTGTGTCCAATGTGTTTGCCGTCGTGTCCTAATGTTTTCAGCCGTTATTCTTCATTTTCCTTATAATATATGTTTTTTCGTACGTATACAATTAATGAGAGGAAAAATCAGATTTGGACTAAGTACTACAAACATTAGGTCGACAATAAACACCTTGTTTAATAATACAGACACTTATATTCTACACAGGAAATATCTTTAATATGTAACTTTAGTGTCTTACAGGATCTGTTTATCAAGAACATATTACAGTGGAAGAAAACTTAAGACAGTCCCTTTAAAAGACTAAGTCACAGTTGAACAAATCATTCAACGGCAGCAGTCTTAGGACGTCTATTTAATTGGCGTAATTACATAAAACGTAAATGGATGTAGTGCAAAACTATAAAAATCCACCTACCTATAAGCAAGCTGCGCATACGAATGCCACATAACAGTACATTAATCTTAAATAATCTTTACAGCTATTTGTCTGTAAACCGGAATAATCGTTCCACCACACAGCTAAGCTGTAAATATTCCATGTACGGTAGCTGAATGCGTTGTATCGAGATCATGTGCAGGTTAGCTGAACAGTAATTAATTCTTAGAAGGATATAAACAAGTTTGACTAAATAGTTCATAACAAGGAAGGAAATGTTTTGTCTAACGACGCACTCAACACATTTTGTTTACGGTTATATGGCGTCGGACATATGGATAAGGACCACGCAGATATTGAAGGAGGAAACCCGCTGTCGCCAGTTCATAGGCTACTCTTTTCGACTGGCAGCAAAGGATCTTTTATATGCACCATCCCATAGACAAGATAGCACATACCACGGCATTTGAGGTACCAGTCGTGGTGCACTGGCTGGAGCGAGAAATAGCCTAATTGGCCCACCGACGGGGATCGACCCCAAACCGACCTCGCATCAAGCGAGCGCTTTACCACTGGGCTATGTCTCGCCCCTAGTTCATAACAAAGCACAAAAATTGATTTTAGAAGGTTTTGACTGTTGAACAATGATATATGATTACATGTCCTAAAATGTATCATTACTTTATGGGGTATTTACTACTACTACTGCGACTATGACTACGACTACGACTACGACTACGACTACTACTACTACTACTACTACTACTACTACTACTACTACTACTATTACTATCACTACAACTACCACCACTACTACTATTACTAATACTACTACTATTACGACGTCTACTACTACTACTAATCCTATTACTACGACTACGACTACTACCACTACCACCACTACTATTATTACTACGACTACTACTACTACTATGACTACTACCACCACCACTACTGTTACTACTACTACTACTATTACTATTACTACTACTACGACGACGACTACTACTACTACCACTAGTACTACTGCTCCTACCACTACTACTAGAAATTCTAGTACTATTACAACTACTACTACTACTACTTACTACCACTACTACTGTCAGTAGTAGTAGTAGTACTATTACTACTACTACTACTACTACAACTACAACCACCAACACAACAACTACTACGACAACGGCGTATACCACCACCATTACCACCACCACCACCATTACTACTACTACTACTACTACTACTACTATTACTATTGTTTTGTTTTTAATGATAATCCCGCCATTGTCGCTACTGCCGGGTTTGCTGCTGCTGTTGATGAAGTACGTTGCTCTTAACACGAATATAAATATTGTCTTTTGTATTCTCATTCTTTACACCCGATGGCCGTATTGTAGTAGTAATAATAGTAGTAGAATGTAGACCTGAAGCCAAAGCACTGTTGATTATCACCAGTTTGATGACTCTTAATTTAATTCTGTTGTTTAGTGTCTGTATTTGGAGATATCCCGGATACTAGCTTAAATCTGTATATGATCTGTGATCCCTTTTAAGATCGCAATTCAGTGCTCAAGAGGATAAAAGATTTTAAACCATGGTCCTATTTGCCGAGGACAATATTTACACTGTTGTCAAGGATATGTTGTATGGCTTAAGTAGACCATACTCAAATTGTTTTAGATTTTAGAACTACGTTGACAAACAAAACTGATTTACTCCAAAAAATAATGAACTAAGTGTTAGTAAATTTATCCAAGGATGCCTAAAAGAAACCCGTTATTGGAATAAATACAAATTGACTCTATGAAAAGGACAGATTCTTAAGTCTGTGCTTCAAAACATACCAGAAGCGCAGAGAAAGTTCAAGCACATATTATTTCATAAGAATGACTATGGTTGCTTATCATAAAACCACAGTTATTTGGTTATTGTTTCTGAGTCGAGCTGTAAGCTATGTTAATGGATCCATCTCCAACATGCACAATTCCATGCATATAGGTACATTTTAGAAACAAGACCGCGCTGGTCTGCACGTGAATCTTGCAGAAGGCAATGACGTCATCAGCTTGCTGCAATGTTCTACATTCTGTCAACGGAACGGTGGTTGTGATGAGTTCGTCTTCTGTAAGTCATCACCGTCCAAATGTTTCCAGTTCATCCATTCCAGTGCTGCTGCTGCTACCGACCTCTCCGACGTTTCTTCGTGTTCATTCTACGTTTGAAATCGGAAAACTGTAAGGTGTTACAAAATTGAATATTCCCCAGAAAAGGCATAGTCCAATATATTAATGTGTATGAATATATCTTTTGATAGAAAATATACTAAAGGAAAACGAGGCTATACAAGGAAAGGAATGATATTTTCGTTTAAAGATCATCTCTTTATATATATTTAGCCAGGCTGATTGCGATCTGCTATATAATGCAGTTGCAACATTTAGTGTTAACCCCCACCCCCCCCCCCCCCCCCCCCCCCCCACAAAAAAAAAAAGAAGCAAACAAACCAAACAAACAAAAACAACAACAAAAAACAAAACAAACAAACACACAAAAACCTCAACAACAACAACAACAAAACAAACCCAGCAAGTCAGAGATGAAACTATTTTCCAGCAGATAGGCTACTCAGCAGCAATGGGTGTTTTCGAACAAACAGGATATTGTGCACTCGTTTTTGGTACAAAAGTTGGAACGAAAATTGGCACAATATATAGTACTGCTAGCGGAGGTTTTTTTTTTTTTTTTTTTTTTTTTTTTTAACAAACAGGACAGTGTAAATACGACTTTGATATAAAAGTCGAAGAGAACTGATTGCAACGAGAAGGGAGAATAAACGCCTGGGGTTTTGTAGTCGAAAGATTGTTTTCCCATCCCAGCCAGTGCCCCGCGACTAGTATTTCAACTGAAGGCCGTAGTGCTGCCGTTTGTGAGAAAGTGCATATACAATATCTAACCTTTTCTCTGTAATGCATACGTCTCACAATGACCAAATGATGATTAATAAATCAATGTGCTCTAGTGGTGCCGTTAAACAAAACAAACTTTAACTTTAATACACAGGTTTCGTGTCCCGCAGTGTCCCTTCCCGATACTTATTTCACTGTTAACTTTTAATTTCCAGGCGCCACCTCCAAGTACAACACATACAAATCCAACAACAACAACCACTACAACAGTGACAACACAGACAACCACAAGCACGTCGACTATAACAGCCACTACACCGACAACCACGACGCCTGGGTCTACAGCTACGGTTGCATGCATCAACCTCACAGGCGGAGGATGTATGTGCCCCAATGGAGCGACTAACGCCGACTGTACTCAATATATGACAGGTAATAAACTTGTTTGTTTTGTTTAACGACACAACTAGAGCACAACAGTTAATCGTCGGCTATTGGGTGTCAAACATTTGGTAATTTTAACATGTAGTTTTCAAAGGAAACCAGCTACATTTTATCCATTAGTCGCAAGGAATCTTTTATATGAACTTTCCCCAGACAGCAGCACATACCACAGCCTCTGATAGATCAGTTTTTGGATACTGGTTGAAACAGAATGGGGATACACCTTATTTTGTGCATCAGTTGTGAGAGTTCTAGAAGTTATGGCGGTCTGAAATCAGACGGAGAATGCGTCTACACTACTGTCAAGTTCATGAGTTCGCCATCTTAGTCGGTAGGACCCATAGTTAACTACGGCCTTTAGGTAACAAGTGTCCAGTTATATTTTTAGGCCATCTAGCTACAGAATACCCTAGATATATATATGTTTTACTACCTCCCACCCCAGTTATTTTAGGAATTATTGCCATGTTATCGATGTGTTATATCAGTATGCAATTTGTTTTATAGTAACAGATGTTTTTACAGTGATAGATTAAACCGAGTCTTGAAACTGAGATGGTACAATGGAAACACCTGACAGAAAACTAAATGCCGAGACAACTGGTTAATTTAACGCAATCTGAACTGTCCTTCATCTACAACCCCTCACCCCCCCCCCCCCCCCCCCACCCCCGCTTACTGACCCACTGCCGATGACGATATGACATTATTGCATTATGAGAGATCTTATCTTGGTGGTAAAATGCCAGATTTATATTAACAGACTGCAAGGATTACAAATATTATGATGGTACGACGGAAGGTCTTCTGCACATCAAGCCATCGGCTTGGACTGGACCACCATTTCTAGTGCGCTGCTACAAAGGTGAAACCCTGATTCAAATGCGAGACGACGTCCCGTCTTGTCACAGCTTGTCCTTCAACCGCTCCTGGTCAGACTACAGACAAGGGTTCGGGGACATCCAGAATGGCTGTTTCTGGCTGGGCAATGACAAGATATCGGCGCTGACTACCACGGCATTTGAGGTACCAGTCGTGGTGCACTGGCTGGAGCGAGAAATAGCCTAATGGGCCCACCGACGGGGATCGATTCCAAACCGACCGCGCATCAAGCGAGCGCTTTACCATTGGGCTACGACTCGCCCCTAGTTCATAACAAAGCACAAAAATTGATTTTAGAAGGTTTTTACTGTTGAACAATGATATATGATTACATGTCCTAAAATGTATCATTACTTTATGGGTTATTTACTACTACTACTGCGACTATGACTACGACTACGACTACTACTACAGCTACTACTACGACTACTACTACTACTACTACTACTACTACTATTACTATCACTACCGCTACCACCACCACCACTACTATTACTAATACTACTACTATTACGACGTCTACTACTACTACTAATCCTATTACTACGACTACGACTACTACCACTACCACCACTACTATATTATTACTACGACTACTACTACTACTATGACTACTACCACCACCACTACTGTTACTACTACTACTACTATTACTATTACTACTACTACTACTACGACGACGACTACTACTACTACTACCACTAGTACTACTGCTCCTACCACTACTACTAGAAATTCTAGTACTATTACAACTACTACTACTACTACTTACTACCACTACTACTGTCAGTAGTAGTAGTAGTACTATTACTACTACTACTACAACCACCAACACAACAACTACTACGACAACGGCGTATACCACCACCATTACCACCACCACCACCACTACCACTACTACTACTACTACTACTACTATTACTATTGTTTTGTTTTTTTTTTGATGATAATGCCGCCATTGTCGCTACTGCCGGGTTTGCTGCTGCTGTTGATGAAGTACGTTGCTCTTAACACGAATATAAATATTGTCTTTTGTATTCTCATTCTTTACACCCGATGGCCGTATTGTAGTAGTAATAATAGTAGTAGAATGTAGACCTGAAGCCAAAGCACTGTTGATTATCACCAGTTTGATGACTCTTAATTTAATTCTGTTGTTTAGTGTCTGTATTTGGAGATATCCCGGATACTAGCTTAAATCTGTATATGATCTGTGATCCCTTTTAAGATCGCAATTCAGTGCTCAAGAGGATAAAAGATTTTAAACCATGGTCCTATTTGCCGAGGACAATATTTACACTGTTGTCAAGGATATGTTGTATGGCTTAAGTAGACCATACTCAAATTGTTTTAGATTTTAGAACTACGTTGACAAACAAAATTGATTTACTCCAAAGAAATAATGAACTAAGTGTTAGTAAATTTATCCAAGGATGCCTAAAAGAAACCCGTTATTGGAATAAATACAAATTGACTCTATGAAAAGGACAGATTCTTAAGTCTGTGCTTCAAAACATACCAGAAGCGCAGAGAAAGTTCAAGCACATATTATTTCATAAGAATGACTATGGTTGCTTATCATAAAACCACAGTTATTTGGTTATTGTTTCTGAGTCGAGCTGTAAGCTATGTTAATGGATCCATCTCCAACATGCACAATTCCATGCATATAGGTACATTTTAGAAACAAGACCGCGCTGGTCTGCACGTGAATCTTGCAGAAGGCAATGACGTCATCAGCTTGCTGCAATGTTCTACATTCTGTCAACGGAACGGTGGTTGTGATGAGTTCGTCTTCTGTAAGTCATCACCGTCCAAATGTTTCCAGTTCATCCATTCCAGTGCTGCTGCTGCTACCGACCTCTCCGACGTTTCTTCGTGTTCATTCTACGTTTCAAATCGGAAAACTGTAAGGTGTTACAAAATTGAATATTCCCCAGAAAAGGCATAGTCCAATATATTAATGTGTATGAATATATCTTTTGATAGAAAATATACTAAAGGAAAACGAGGCTATACAAGGAAAGGAATGATATTTTCGTTTAAAGATCATCTCTTTATATATATTTAGCCAGGCTGATTGCGATCTGCTATATAATGCAGTTGCAACATTTAGTGTTAACCCCCCCCCCCCCCCCCCCCCCCCCAAAGGAAAAAAAAAAAGCAAGCAAACCAAAACAAACAAACAAAACAACAACAAAAAAAAAAAACAAACAAACACACAAAAACCCCCCCCCCCCACACACACACACCAACAACAACAACAACAAACAAAAAAATAGGCCCAGCAAGTCAGAGATGAAACTATTTTCCAGCAGATAGGCTACTCAGCAGCAATGGGTGTTTTCGAACAAACAGGATATTGTGCACTCGTTTTTGGTACAAAAGTTGGAACGAAAATTGGCACAATATATAGTACTGCTAGCGGAGGTTTTTTTTTTTTTTTTTTTTTTTTTTTTAACAAACAGGACAGTGTAAATACGACTTTGATATAAAAGTCGAAGAGAACTGATTGCAACGAGAAGGGAGAATAAACGCCTGGGGTTTTGTAGTCGAAAGATTGTTTTCCCATCCCAGCCAGTGCCCCGCGACTAGTATTTCAACTGAAGGCCGTAGTGCTGCCGTTTGTGAGAAAGTGCATATACAATATCTAACCTTTTCTCTGTAATGCATACGTCTCACAATGACCAAATGATGATTAATAAATCAATGTGCTCTAGTGGTGCCGTTAAACAAAACAAACTTTAACTTTAATACACAGGTTTCGTGTCCCGCAGTGTCCCTTCCCGATACTTATTTCACTGTTAACTTTTAATTTCCAGGCGCCACCTCCAAGTACAACACATACAAATCCAACAAACAACAACCACTACAACAGTGACAACACAGACAACCACAAGCACGTCGACTATAACAGCCACTACACCGACAACCACGACGCCTGGGTCTACAGCTACGGTTGCATGCATCAACCTCACAGGCGGAGGATGTATGTGCCCCAATGGAGCGACTAACGCCGACTGTACTCAATATATGACAGGTAATAAACTTGTTTGTTTTGTTTAACGACACAACTAGAGCACAACAGTTAATCGTCGGCTATTGGGTGTCAAACATTTGGTAATTTTAACATGTAGTTTTCAAAGGAAACCAGCTACATTTTATCCATTAGTCGCAAGGAATCTTTTATATGAACTTTCCCCAGACAGCAGCACATACCACAGCCTCTGATAGATCAGTTTTTGGATACTGGTTGAAACAGAATGGGGATACACCTTATTTTGTGCATCAGTTGTGAGAGTTCTAGAAGTTATGGCGGTCTGAAATCAGACGGAGAATGCGTCTACACTACTGTCAAGTTCATGAGTTCGCCATCTTAGTCGGTAGGACCCATAGTTAACTACGGCCTTTAGGTAACAAGTGTCCAGTTATTTTTAGGCCATCTAGCTACAGAATACCCTAGATATATATATGTTTTACTACCTCCCACCCCAGTTATTTTAGGAATTATTGCCATGTTATCGATGTGTTATATCAGTATGCAATTTGTTTTATAGTAACAGATGTTTTTACAGTGATAGATTAAACCGAGTCTTGAAACTGAGATGGTACAATGGAAACACCTGACAGAAAACTAAATGCCGAGACAACTGGTTAATTTAACGCAATCTGAACTGTCCTTCATCTACAACCCCCCACCCCCACCCCCACCCCACCCCCGCTTACTGACCCACTGCCGATGACGATATGACATTATTGCATTATGAGAGATCTTATCTTGGTGGTAAAATGCCAGATTTATATTAACAGACTGCAAGGATTACAAATATTATGATGGTACGACGGAAGGTCTTCTGCACATCAAGCCATCGGCTTGGACTGGACCACCATTTCTAGTGCGCTGCTACAAAGGTGAAACCCTGATTCAAATGCGAGACGACGTCCCGTCTTGTCACAGCTTGTCCTTCAACCGCTCCTGGTCAGACTACAGACAAGGGTTCGGGGACATCCAGAATGGCTGTTTCTGGCTGGGCAATGACAAGATATCGGCGCTGACCAGATCAAGACCCTACGCGATTATTTTGGGTACGTTGGTTCATTCACTTCAGTTACTTGAAAACCGGTGTAAACGGAATGCATGTCCGTAGGAACAGTTGTCTGCCCGAACTTAATTTCCTATAATGCAGGTCCTAGGTTTAATATACCTAGGAATGCAAGTCCTAGGACTCACGTTCCTTATGAATGCTGGTCTGACTGCCAGGATATCAAGTCCAGGCCGGACTTGCATTCCTGGACAATCAAAATTTGAGTCCGGTCGTACACATAAAAATTAAATCATAAATGTAAACGAAACGAAAAACAGTTTCCTTTCTGGTTTATTTAATTAACTTAGAATACTGGCGCTTCTCTTTATTTAAATATTTTCTATTTATTCCATTATTTCCATTTATATCATTTCAAGAGTTTGTACACATTTTGTTGACCTTATTACATGAGCAGAACCAAGGTATTTATCCACTGCGTGTTGTTCCAACTACAAAAATGTTTAAACATTTAAAAGTAACTCAATTTTTTTTTCCAAAATTCGAAGCATGTATTAGTACTCGCAAATAAGTATAACTTGTCCATATGATATACCAAGACAATTATCTGTTAGACATTATGTACTGGTATTTGATATAATAATAATAATAATAATAATAATAATAATAATAATAATTTAACTATAAAAATGTGATATTTGCGTAAATTATCTTGTTATTATATAATTTTAAGTTTGTGCCTTTATGTCAATAATGTTGCAGGCGCGTGTACATAGGGTGTGTGGTGGGGTGGCGTGATCTAAACACCCCTCTTCAAAGCAAATTTCTATTTGCCACAGTCTAGACCTCCCCCTGCATAACTTACTGAACCTGTGCCTGCTTTGTCAATTTTTCTCATTTTCAAAAATTAATTTGGTCTAACATATGACATATCAGACTCTGGGCTCTATGATATCTTAGTCCCAACCAACCATACCATCGATAATTTTTTTTTATGTTAAATGGTTTTCATTAAGGTGTATCAATTAATAGAACTATCAATGACTAAGAGTTACTACACCGACTAAAACAAAACAGTAACCCCTAAACAATTATCACACTGTCAATAATATGCACACACAATTTACAAAGATACTTGTAAATGGACTAACTACTCATGACACTTTTACACCTGACAGTTTTGATCACAATAGGCATTCAGGCTCCCTTTTTGGGAGAAGGGGTGGGGAGGGGGGGGGGGGGCTGATTTTTATTGCCCGAATGAAATGAAAATGTCCGAGTCTGGAACAACGTATATTTATATTAGCATTACTACCAAGACGCTATATAGGATTCCAAACAAATCAGTCTGCATTTTTACATGGATTACAACTAATATTGTAAGTTGAATGATGGAAATATATGGTGAAGATTACAGGCCAGCTCATTTTCCCCGAACATGTCCATTGCCCCCCCCCCCCCCCCCCCCCACACACACACACACACACACACTCTGGGGGAGTGACCCCCGGCCCCCACCTCCACCCAGTATCTAACGTTTATGATGTTCCTAACGGTTAGGTATACTAATACAGAGAGCCTTTCCCCAACTCGTCTCGTATGCTTATTATGGTCAAAACTGCCATAAGTGATAATTAATTTCAAGTGTTTTGATGTTATTTTTAATTGTTCATCAATAAAAGGCAATTTTTCATGCTTATTATTCCTGTTATTTTTACATTCCTCGGAATGTACGTCCCACAGACTAGGATTCCGAGGAATCGAGGTCCAATCGGACAAAGATTAAGAAAATCACAATTAATCAGATTGTGACTTTCCGTCAAAATATAAACTTATAAAACATATTATTAAAAATTATGTTGGTGTATATAGAAATTGTCTTTTGCTGTTCGCCAAATGTTAAGTTTTTTGGAGTTATTGGTCTACATATTGTTTGTTTTTTTACATATATATTTCTTCGTGTTGAACACATAGGCATATAGCCTACTTTATATCTGTAGTTGCATTATATACTTTTGGAAAAAGCAAGATATTCGTCCTACTTTAATATGCTAACAAAAATGTAAGACGATTACAAAAATTCACTCACGTGTCTGATCCACTAGTCTATGACGTAAAAACATAATTAAGTTGATACTCAAACTTTTTTTTTTTTTGACATAGAGATTTGAACCCACAATAATCTTAAGAGACTCGTACACTTATCCATCACACTATGAGGGAAGGTTGCCAAATCCTCAAATTGTTTTCTGCGTTTCTTTTACACCAGTCGTAACAGTTATTGCATGCACCCGAAGCGGTCGTGGCCTATTAATGTGATAGTAATGTCATCAGTTAGAAATTGTTTCAGTAACATTTAATTGTTTTACTGCTTTAATTTTAGAACTTTTGTATTAATGTCGATCGTCATACACATTCATTCATTCAGTTTGTTTTATGTCACCTCGACGTTCACATATGGCATTTAATTTGATGTTTTGTAAACGTCTTGCACATTACGGTTTTATTATTTGTTTGAACATTATATATTAATTATTACATTATTATATGAACATAGCGTACGTTCGTATAATAAAGAATGATACATGTATATAGTACGAGCTTGGTATGTAATAATGATAAATGTTTAGCTTGGTGCAGGCAGATACCACACCAGTTAATGCAGTAGATGACAATTGTAGAGAGCGCCGCCGCAAAAACTAGCCCCCAAAATACCGATGTTATGGCCTGAAAAGCAATCAAAACATGGCGTTTACCCCCTCCCCCTTGTTTCGAATTGTAAGAAACACTGACTTTTGATGGACCGATGTTTTACCTGAAAAGCAATCGAACATGGCTTTTACCCCCTCCTCCCCTTCCGAACATTGTTCGGATTGTGAAGCACATCGATATTTATGGACCGTCCCTTAGTTTATCGTTCCATCTTTTTCCAATAGTCCAGTCAATTTATGGGAAAACGTTGGTCCACCCACAACAAATTGCAACATACTTTATTTTTTCAGTATTCACCTCAGAAGGACCTGCAAAGAAACATATAAAAAGTCCTCCTAAATTCAAGTAGTGGAATAGTGCCTAATTACATAAATCCAATATGGCCGCCACAACATTAGTCATTACGCAGTTTTTATAAATTTTCATCTCTAACCAAACCAATTTCAATGTTTAAATATGCTAATATATGTAATATAAAATGTTTAAAAAAAATAGAAAAAAGAAATAGCTTGCAGTATAAAAACGTTTGGAAAAGAAATCAAATGGCTGTCACAATAAACCGATTTTAACACTTTTAACAATATTTTTCTCTGAATTTTCAATCGTTTAATATTGTGCACATTTAAGTTCTCTGGCATAATGGAAGGTATTACACCATATATTTAAATTTTAGATAAATAACCAAAAGTGATATACATTCGTAGAATACTTCCTCTCTGTATATTATAGTCAATTTAGATTAAATGTATGTTTGTAAACATAAAACCACTTGAATTTCGTATTACATTGAACTTAACAATTTTATCTCCACTGAGTTGATAAATACAGTTTAATCAAATAAATTTATAGACAATAATGTTTTTAATGCATCTTGGAATAATTATTATCCAAGCATAATCGACACCTCATTTTGCAATTACACGTAAGCCTCTGGTAGTTCCTTTGAGGCTGTCCGTGTCTGTTAAGATTGACAGACCTGTACTTATTTCAACTTATTCGTACCATTCCCAGTCCTCTGGATTCATGCGGTCACCGTACGTCATCCACTACTGAAATTTCAGTTAACCGCGTTCGCTATGGACATGACAGTCCCTGAGATTGGGGGAAGCTCTGCTGGCTTCGCACGTTATGATGTACTTCCGCCTATCTTCTAGTAAATTAATTGTAGTTTACGAAAATTCAACTTGTCGCCTTATAAGCATTATATGGTGTTCTTCCAACTGATATTATATCTGTGTTTGTGCTGTTTCGTTTCCTAAACACTGACTGGTTTGTGTGCCTCAGCTTCAGTGCAAGTCATTTGTAACATAGATAGTTCGTTTAGTTGTTCTTGCAGCCGCAGCAAAGGCAATGTGCATACTTAGTAGATCAGCATCTACCTAGACATGTTATGTGACATCCATGCCACTGTGGCTTGCCACTGAGTAGGTGATGAACCTTTGTTTCTTCTCTTTGAATGATTATGTTTATTTTCACCAGTGCTAGATTGTATCAACAGAGTTCTTCCAGTAAAGAGTAGAAAATTAAGAATGCGCTGATAATGTATTAAAAATGGCACGGATAATGATAATTACCTAAAATGTAATAGCAAATACTTACAACGGGTTAATTTTCTAATCCATGCAAAACAATCACTTTGATTTAACAAGTCAACGGATGAGAATAATGTATACTTTTAATTTTACAGGTTTTATGTTTTCAAACAAAAAGTAAACTTGATATGCATGTGTACACACACACACGCACGCACGCACACACACCAAAAGTATAACCCTACGGAATATATAGAACTATTTTAAAAGTATCGGGACTGCACTTTATATTCCATACTAATTACTATATGGATATTGTTAAAATAGCAACATATTCAAAACTCTAAGCAAAAAATAATGCTAATAATAATAATAATAATAATAATAATAATAATAGAAGGAAATATTTAATTTAACGACGAATAATGATAATAATAATAAAACTAATACTAATGAAATGGTGTAACAAAGTATTTGGACTGTAATTTTAATATTTCACACTCATTACTATATGGATATTTGCCACATTCTATGAAAATTGTAGGCCCATTGGTCAAATATTGTTAAAATAGCAACAGATTAATTCATGGCGATTTACCCATTTTTGGCAGAGTTATGGCCCTTGAAGTTAGTAAATTCAAATATTTGTTTTCCGGGCATGTTTTTTAGAATGCATCAGGATATCGAGCTGAAATTTTGTGTATATATTTATCATATACTGTTCAGGAACAAGTTTGAATTTCACGGCGATATACCCATTTATGACCCTTAAACCTAGGAGATACGAAACGTTGTTAGGCCCAGTAGGGAACATGTATTGTTTTAGCAGTATTTCCAGAAGTATTTGGTTTTTATTAATATTTCAAATTACATAGATTAGCATATATAAACCGTTAAATTAGTTTAATTAAAATTGGAATTTGTGCATAATGACTAAATTGTGTCGGCTATATTGGATTTATGCAAATTAGGCACTGTTCCACTACTTGGATTTAGGAGGACTTTTTATATGTTTCTTTGTAGGCCTTTCTGAGATGAATGGGAAAGAAATCATTTCTGTTGCATTTTGTTGTGGGTTATTTCATAAATGGACTGGACTAAAGACTAGTACGATTTTTAATTCCAAGATTAATATGATTTGTAATTCGACTCTTACATTATTTTCTTTCAGACACTATAATCAGTAGCCAAATGAAATGGATAATCATCTATTACGATTTCGTAATGAACACCGCTGCTAACAAGTATCGTCTGAACTATACAAGCACTTGGGGTAACGGATTCTATAACTGTGATAGTTTTGGTGGTTCATCTTTCATCACGGATGTCAAAGGTCACCAGTTCTACACGTATGATCAAGACATCAATGGATGTGCTGCTGCGGACGGGGGAGGATGGTGGTATAATACTGGATGTTCTTACGGAAACCTTAACGGAATCTGGCCAAAATGGCCGCTAAAAGGAACAGTGCATGTTTTAAAAGTATCGTTGGTTTACATACAACGAACAACTTAAACTATTGAAAAAACTAATCATCGGACTTAATCAGTGTTCATATCAGCTGAATTTAATAACTGTACCGCTTTAATATTTGTGATAGACCTTTGCAACATAAATCATTTGACATTACAAATAAAATTAAATTCACATATTTAGAACCATAGTAGTTGGAATAAATATTCATATATTATAATAGTTCAATGCTTTATTTGTGTTTGGAAGGATTTACCAGGCTTCATGTAACTCTAAAATAGGTACATACATACATACGGTGTATTTTTCACAGCCGTACATATAAAATTGTAATTTGTTTTGTGTGCGATTTGTTAAATTAAAAAAAGAAAAGGTTTATGACATCATATTTTAAATACATTTATATAAGAATTATTCGTCCTTTTTTCGAATTTATCAATGTATAACAGTCATACTAAATTTGTGACTGTTATACATCGATAAATTCGCACAAACTTACGAAAAAATCTTACAATTACAAACAGCACAACTTATTTACTTTAGTTAAAACTACACATAATGCATAAATAGGGAATGACTGGTTAGACCTACTGTCTTAACATATTAGTCTATACATAGAGCTATGGTAATTTGTTCATTATCATTTTCTGTCAAATACAGCACAACCTGCTGAAATGCATCTTCCTGGCATGTTTTTGATGGTCTTCCAGGGGATACTTTGATGTGCTTGTTTGGTGTAAAGGCAGATGGGATATTTTTTCTTGTCCGGAAATTGATACTGCACTGCTGATGGTAAATTATGTTGAGGTCAAATCGTATATTGACTGGACTACTATACAAGGCGAAGTGTAATTGGCCGATATTTTTATTGTTATTTATAGTTGAAATGTCATCTGGACATGGGAGTCCACGCAATGCTGTTAGATCTACTGGTAGAGCAGTGGAGCTAATTTTAATCAGATTGACGATTAATAGAATATTTTGTAACGGACGACTGGCCATAGGACTGGCTATGACTACTATGATACGAGTCTAACACATTCAACATCGAATTATTGAGCTAGTGGTGGAAATGACGAATTCAGAGAGGTTTAAGAAGAAAATAATAATAATGATAATAATAATAATAATAATAATAATTATTATTATTATTATTATTATTATAAAGGAAGGGTGTGTGTGTGGGGGGGGGGGGGGGGTGAGTGGCCTAAAAAATTTCAGTGTGTTCCACTCTGCCCCGGACTGGGCCCTAGTTTTTAAAAACAAAAAAATTGTTATTTTCTAATTTTGCCCCAGGGATTCGAAATTGATTTTAAATTGACCGTTGTGATATACAAAATATAACTGTTTTTCGGTCAGTCTTGTTTTAAATTTATTTGGCTAGTACTATGTTTTGTTTACAGCCGGATACGATGTATTTGTTTTTAAAAAATTGTTAGGAAAGGGATAACAACAAACCAACCACTGAAAAATGGACTGGCTTAGAGGCTTAAGCGGCGTGTAGTCGGGTGGAGACTAAGATATCCTTGAGACTTGGATTTTTTCTATATGCAATAACCGGACGTGCTGTAATAGGGTTTATCATAACAGTTTGCAGATTTAAAAACTCCTTCATAAGTTTACCAATATTAACGCTACGTGGACTGTAAACTATTGGAAAAATTATTTTATCTCTTTTTACAGCTTTACCAGATTCAATGTTGATTCCAAACGGCTGTTTTGTCTGTAATGTACGAATCCAGAAGGCCTCTCGTTCAAGTCTCAATAGGTCTGTTTCGTCTTTTGAACCAAGTATCAGGGGTTGTTCAATTGCAATTATTTCAAAATTTTCATCTAACGAATGGTCAGGTAGATTGAAGTGATTGGCGACAGGGGTGTCAACTTCATGCCGAATATCATACTTGTGAAAAACTGCTCTAATTCTCAGTTGGTTTTGCGTTTGTCCTACATACTGGTTTTTTTTTACATAAATTACAGGTGATTAGATATACTACATTTTTCGAATCACAGTTCATGTCTGTCCGAATTTGATATTCAATTTTGGTCTGTTGACTTTTGAAAGTCGACTGCGTTTTAAGTAAGTTGTGAAGTCTACACCTGGTTTTGGCACAAGTAGTAGAGGAGCCAGTGCTTATTTGAGGTGATTGGTTATGCTGAAGTTTGTATGGTTTATAGTCTTCAGTTGCCCTAAAGGGATTTTCTAATTCTCGAACAGTTTCAGATTTAATTTTTCTTAAAAACCGTTTTGAATATCCCCTAGGTTTTAAAGCACTAAATAAAAGTGAACAAGCCTCATTGAAATTCTGTTTGTTACTCGAATTTCTGTGAAATCTAATAATCTGAGATTTAACAATGCCTTTAAAGGTGTGGCATGGGTGAACAGACTTGCAGTGGAGAAGTTGGTGTGTGTCTGTGGGTTTGAAAAACACTTTGTAGTCTAGGTAACCTGATGTTTCAAACTGTGTACCTTTATAAATTGTTACATCCAAAAAGTCAACTGATTTATCTGATATGATGGCCTTAAGTTTGATATTGTCATCCTGTTGATTTAATAGCTCAAAAAAGTTCCAAAATTCTTGTTTAGAATGTGGCCAAATGATAAGTATATCGTCGAGATATCTGAGGTACAAAAGAGGTGTTTTGCTCGATTTCTTTAAAGCAGCCTCTTCCCATTCGGCGACATAGATAGATGCAAAGTTTGGACTAAAACGTTTGCCCATAGCACAACCACACACTTGCTGATACATTTCTCCATCAAACTCAACATCATTTCCTTTTAGGCTTAATTCTAACAGCTCAACAATGTTCGTATCTGGTCTGTTTGGATCTGGGTACTTATCGAATGCTCTCTTAACTGAATCAATGCCCGCATCAATACCTATGTTGGTGTACATGGAGTCAATATCAAGGGTAACCAAGAATGAATCTTTTGGGATTTTGGTTTTTGATAATTTTGATAGAAGATCTTCAGTGTTTTTCACAAAACTTTCATGTCTATTTGCAATTGGTTTTAAGTGAAAGTCTATGTATTCTGAAATATTGTACGATTCTGATCCACAGTCTGAAATGATTGGACGACCGGGTGGTGTGTTAATATCGGTCCATGTATCGACTGGCTTGTGGATTTTTGGAAGTAAATACAATTTCCGGGTTTGTGACTGTGACCTGGATTCTAAATATTTTACTTGTTTTTTTATTTATATGTCCCTGATCTTTTAAACAGTGAATAATTGCATTGAACTTTTTACAATTTTCAGGCCAAATAGCTTTGTCTAATTTTTTGTAGTACTTTGAATTATTAAGCTGTCGATGGGATATAGTTCTCCCTTGATAAAATGACAGTGGCTGACCCTTTATCTGTAGGTTTTATAACAATTTTGCGGTTTTTGCGTAGTTTGGTGAGAGCACGACGTTCCATGACAGAAAGATTTTGCTGATTTGTGTAAACTGTCATATCACCCACTTTTTCCACTATCCTTTTATGAGCTTTAATGATTTCAGGATCTGCACTAGAGTTTGGGGGTAACCAGCCGGAGTTTTCCGTGAATGGGATTTTTTCTCTAGTTGAACGCCGAAAATAGTCGGCCAGTTTCATTTTGTGGTCAAAAACTGCCGTATCCATTACACCATTGTCAAGTTTAGCCTCTAAGCCTGTTTTTGGTTGGGGGGTGGGAACCAAATTCAAACCCCTGTCCAGTAATGATTTTTCAGCGAATGTTAGAAGGTTAGTGTCACCAGTTAGGTTAACAATGTTAGTTCCTAGTCCTAAATCAGGGTGGACATTACCCTTTCCCGGCCTTAGTTTAAATTTAAGTACCTCATCCAACTGCGATAAAGTTTATTGGCAGTTGTTTCTGTCCAGTGAATGTTGTCCTGCCCAACCTCAAAATCACATGCGTGAAGCGCAGGTATAAGTTTGATGTCCCTCATTGTTTTTGCAGCCAAATTTATTTGGTTGAGGCAGGTGTTTTGACTAGGCAAAAGTCTGTCCGAAAAGTTAAGCTCGATAAAAAGTATTCTTGACCTAGGGAAACGTTTCCGAATCGAGCTTATCATGTTTCGCAACTGATTTATTGCACTGGTTGGATTTTGATCTTTTGAGTTTATACCAATGTTAAGAACAATGGTTTCGGGTTGAGACTTGCCCTTAAAATTTGAGGCCATGGTCCGAAAGTGATTAAAATTGGCGCCTGGGTAACATTCTACTTGCACCTCAGGATGCGTGTCCAAATTAATTCTGGAGAGATTTGATAAGCCAAAAAGAAGAGTTTTTTTCTTAATTCCAGGAAGGCGCCATTGAGATTTGTCCGAAACGTTGTGCCGAAATTGATAGAATTTTGTTTGTCGAAAATTTGTATCCCGCTCTGAGTTGCGATTCGGTGCGGTGGGAGACTTTAATGCGTCAGCAAAAGAAGTTCCCAGACGAGGTACTGAACTACATGAGTTAGATGGGATAGGTGGGGTGGGTGGTGAGTTAGGCAGTGGTGCTAGGTGAGGTGCAGTGGACCTTTTGGCAATGGGCGGTGTTGTCTTAAGGTCAGGAGGTTTGGAAGGGGTGTTAACACGTGGGGATCGTGCTCATTTTTGTCTTTGTGTCAGAGGAGTAGTAGTTTGACAAGAACTACCCACACTATTCTCTGTGTTGGGAAGAAGGTCCGAAAGATAACGGGAAAATTCCGACAGACTAGAATCGGTTAATTTTGTTTTGTAGTTTTTTCTTCCCCACTTGATAGCAGTAAATTGAGCACGATCGAAGTCTAAGTGTTTTGATGACATGGCCGAAATAATCTTAGACTTCAGTAGTTTTAGAGAGTTAGCATAATGCTTAATCAACACGTCCATGGTTTGATTGGCCCAATTTTGATTTGTCAAGTTGTATGTATGTATGTATCTATGTATGTATGTATCTATGTATGTATGTATTTATGTATGTGTGTATCTATGTATGTATGTATGTATTGATGTATGAATATCTATATATTGTATGTATGTCGAGGTTGACTATTACATACATAGATATTAACGCACTGGCGCAGGGGATAATTAAATCCTTTCTGGCCTCACAAATTGTCCCATGCCGTTGCTGGGACTCGATCCTGTGGCACCGATTCGCCCGCAAATTGTAAGGCTAACCACGATACGCTCTGAGCTATCGAAGCTTCCATAAAAAAGGAAGTTCTTTAACTCAACCATATGCATGGGGCCTACAATCTACGCGGTCGATCCCGCTTACGTGCTTGAAACAGTGGGCAGACTTGGCACTGGCTAGTATGTATTGATGTATGAATATCTATATATTGTATGTATGTTGAGGTTGACTATTACATACATTGATATTAACGCACTGGCGCAGGGGATAATTAAATCCTTTCTGGCCTCACAAATTGTCCCATGCCGTTGCTGGGACTCGAACCTGTGGCACCGATTCGCCCGCAAATTGCAAGGCTAACCACGATACGCTCTGAGCTATCGAAGCTTCCATAAAAAGGAAGTTCTTTAACTCAACCATATGCATGGGGCCTACAATCTACGCGGTCGATCCCGCTTACGTGCATGAAACAGTGGGCAGACCTGGCACTGGCTAGTATGTATTGATGTATGAATATGTATATATTGTATGTATGTCGAGGTTGACTATTACATACATATGTATTAACGCACTGGCGCAGGGGATAATTAAATCCTTTCTGGCCTCACAAATTGTCCCATGCCGTTGCTGTGACTCGAACCTGTGGCACCGATTCGACCGCAAATTGCAAGGCTAACCACGATACGCTCTGAGCTATCGAAGCTTCCATAAAAAGAAAGTTCTTTAAAGGGACATTCCTGACTTTAAAGCTAATAAAATAGACAGTAATATGGATTAGTAAATTCACCTGTAATACATTTGTGTAAAAAAATAAATGAAAAGTGCGAAATTGAAATACTTACATAGACCAATGCTTTCGGGATTCCCCATGACACGATTATTTGAAATCCTCGCGGAAAGGTGAAGGTCAGAGGTCGCAATGATGACGAGAACACAAATTTCCCACAATGCAATATTCAACATGGGTTTGTACACGTTTTTGGGATGCAGTCGATTTGTCCACTGGACAATTTGTCCACGGACGATTCGTCCACTGAAAATTCGTCCACTGAGGAACTCGAGACGATTCGTCCACTACAAAAAAATCAGTTCCGGACGATTCGTCCAATGTGTTTTTATGGGTGAAAGTTTTCCGGCATATGCCGGATTTTCCGAGTTTTCTGGGTCTCTAAGGGTCGTTTTTCCAAATCGTGTAAATCCGTTGAGATTTTCATAGGGTGGGTGGGTAGGGGTTATGACCCAACTTCTCCGATTTTGGTAGATGATTACTCCAAAGTTCAACAAAAAGTTCGATTCTACAACCTAGTTTTAGTAATGATTCAATCCGAGAAAGTTCCCCGATCTAGCAGATGCACATTTCAGTAAGTGCGCGTTTTTTTTTTTTTTTTTTTTTTTTTTTTTTTTTTTTTGGGGGGGGTTTACGGAGATCGCCGATCCTTTCGTTCGATTCCGACAAAACTGACTCAATGCGATCACCAGTCAACGGAAACACAAAATCGCAGTCCGTGAAACGAGATCCGGAAAGTTAATAAAGTCGCGTCTAAAATAACACGCTTTGTTTGAATGACATTTGTTGTTTTGTTGAATTGTTTTTTAATGTACATATAATAATATTGGAATTGAAGACAACGAGTTTTTATTTTATTTCGAGGTTATTAGGCATATGGGGATAATATGTGACGAGGGAGGGTACAGTGGATATAATGTACGCCATTGAAGGAGAACATGACATGGGGGGGGGGGGGGGGGGGGGTTAATAAAGTCTTCCGACGCGGAGGCTTGCATTACCTGTTTACCACATCGTGACATGCGAGATAATGTACGAGCGAGTGGACGAATCGTCAGTGGACGATACGTCCGGGGCATGATAATGAATACAAATAGTTAATAAAAAATGGATATTAATGTTGAATTTTACTTTTTTGGTTATAGTATAGCACAAAATAATGTTAAGAAACGATTACAATGTCAAAGAAATAACTATTAATATGTATGAAAAAATTGCAGTCATCGAGTGGACGAATCGTCCGTGGACGAATCGTTCAGTGGACGAACCGTATGGAAAACACGTTTTTAATGTTATTTATTTTTTAATATTGACGTTTTGCATTGATTACCAACGACTTTCCATTTGTTTCCTACCAGTCAGTAGTATTACAATTTTGTTTTTCGTTAAACTAAGCGATACGAATGGACGCATTTTAAAAGAAACTTCAATAAATTTTTGATCTTGTCTCTTTTCTATTGCCTTCGGCTTGGCAAACCTTCTGATCGTTCTAGCATTTAGGGTTAGGGTCACTTGTACTTATAGCTATAGAGATATATATAGATGTTGGAAAGATCGGAACTTTGTCCATTAGTCAACTCGCCCCAACCCAAGATTTATACTCATAATACTGTGATGGTGCAATTTTATGGGTATCTGGTCGTTTCGGCCGGTTGCTAGTCACTTCGTACCTTAGTCCTTTCGTACCATAGTCATTTCGTAGCTTGGTTCTTTTGTACCATAGTCATTTCGTACCTAATTTGGTCCTTTCGTACCATTGCAAAATTGAAAGTCATATCGTACTCAATCTAATTACGTATATAAGATGCAAACACCACCTGCAACTGACTTTATAAATCATTAAATATTTAATTTTGTCCCTAAAAAAAGATCAAGTCATTTCGTACCATACACTGAAACAAATTTGTTTTTAATTTAAGGGACGTTTCTGATCAGCAAAAAAAAATAAAAAAAATATTGTCATTGTGTATAAGTAATAAACATGAGCAATTGGCTGATTTGGTAATCGATAGGGTAGTCAATGTTTTCAGTGATTGTTATTGTTTAGTTCTTAAAAAAATAAGATAATAAGTAATAATAAGTAATATTCGACCATTTCAGCTGGTGACTGAAAAAAATTGTTCATATTTATTTATTTATTTATTATTATTAGCATATTTATTAATTATGAATGTAAAAAAAAGCACACTTTGGTCATTTGGAGCCAATTTCAGAAAACATCGAAGTTGGCCGTTAGTAGTACATACCAAATACGGCTCTTGTCAGGTAGAATGGAAATAACAGTTGACAGGTGTTATGGTAAATCAATAACGATATGCTGCACAATAATGTGTTCTGATTTTCAAACTGTCAAAGTAAATTTAAAAAACAAAACAAAAAAAACACTGCTTTTATGCTATGGTCGATTCGTTTTTTATATACTGGTATGAAATGACTATGGTATGGAAAGACTTTTCACAATGGTACGAAATAACTAAGGTACGAAATGACTTTTTGCAATGGTACGAAATGACTAGGGTACGAAATGACCAAGCAGCATGGTATTTACATGTGCTCTACGTCACAAAAAGGTCACGTGATGCGCTTCAAATGCATGACAAGTCGAAGTGAATCCGCCGTCTAAAAATAGACTTTATTTGACGGTTGAAGGGAAAAATAAATTGATACGTACGAAAAAATATTTGGCAAAAATGCATTGAGCTACTACGAACATTTGGGGGACCAAAAACACATTGGATATACAGATATGGATATTCTGGACAAGGAAATGTAAGTAAATTGTCATTCCAACAATTAAAAAAGGTTTTATTAGCCGGAAACTTTATAGCATTGCAACAAAGTCAGGAATGTCCCTTTAACTCAGCCATATGCATGGGGACTACAATCTACGCGGTCGATCACGCTTACGTGCATGGAACAGTGGGCAGACCTGGCACTGGCTAGTATGTATTGATGTATGAATATCTATATATTGTAATTAAATCCTTTCTGGCCTCACAAATTGTCCTATGCCGTTGCTGGGACTCGAACCTGTGGCACCGATTCGCCCGCAAATTGCATGTATGTATGTATGTATCTATCTATATATATATATGTATGAGGGTGTATACTACCAAGTCAAATCCCATAGACAACAATAGTAACATATGTGGCTAAAACTCCTACCTACAACGTATCAACCGACATAAACGCCACGGATATAAATACTACCACCTCTCACACTTAAAGTGAATCAGAAAAAATTGGGGGTCAAGCTGCTCGTTTCTGAGATAACGGGTAGCGTCTATGACTACCCTAGTTCCGCACAAAATTCGAGTACTTTTTTTTACAGGTACCCCATACATGTTTCAAGCACAAGGCTACTTAACACATTGGTACTAGAAGAAATAAAATTGCATATTTGTTTTACCCAGATGAAACTATTATTTTTTACAACCAACACACTCACATTTATAACCAATCACAGTACTTGGTACTAGAAGAAATAAAATTGCATATTTGTTTTACCCAGATGAAACTATTATTTTTTACAACCAACACACTCACATTTATAACCAATCACAGGACTTGTGGTGTTCACTTCTCTATCAAAAGTTTGGTGCACCTCGCACTTTGACCCAGCCGGAAGTTATTTGGTTTAGTACTACCTATACTGATAACATACATTTTTCAAAAAGTGTCCAGCTATGTGTCTTTATGACAACCAGGATCTGGTGTATTCTGACATAAACTGACAACCTCACTGAATCTGTTGTTTCTACAGTGCAACCTAATATAATGTACACCTCAAAAAGCATATATATTGCATATAGTTTTGTACAAATGCAATATGTCATATTAAACAACAAAATGTTTTAAAATAAAACTCCTGAAGATATTTACTTTCAGTTGGGTGTGTGTACTCGGGTATATATGTAGAGACAACAAAGATAGTCAGAGTACCTCTACCCCTTTAAAGAATTCCATTAAAACACATGCACTTGATTGACCCCTAGATAAATACACTGTCTGAGGAAGGATGGGCTAATATTGTTCCAAATACACATGTATATTATTGAAAGTCACATGCTATTTTTACTTTTTGGTTCACACGAAAGATTTGAACTTTGTCAAAATCCATTGGTGTTTAGCACAATCTTAAGTAAAAATATTTTTAAAGGCTGTAAATGGTACCAATTTGAATTTTATTTTAAAGGCCAGGACCTTTATTATTTAAAAAAATGTTTTTTTTTAGTGTTTTGCCAAGTTTGAATTTTATCAAAATCCCTATGGGAATTTCTGCCTCTATTATTGTTGAGGTCTGCAGCATTAATTGAGGATTTATTATTGTTTTAACTAAAGCATAAAACAATGTATGTAAAGCATTTTAGCTAGTGGAAGTGCTGCCCAGATTTCTAACTTACAGGTATTAGCGATATTGGGATGAAAGGAATGTTCACTATAGGTAAAATGTTGAATACATTTCTAAAACTGAAGTATATCGACAAAAATAAATATATTTTATTTAAACCATACATGTCTTGTGAAATAACTGAAACATGTTCAGGCTAAAGCTAGTAGGGTAATTGCTTGCACAATTTTAGATATGTTTAATGCTTTAGATTCTTGGAGGTATAGTGGTGGCATGCATATTATTGTCTGGTGTGTTTGTTTGTTTTTTGTGGCTTTTTTAAAGTGCTATTCCAGAAATAAATGTAAGGAGGTGGTGGGAGACACTTTTCTCAAGACCCCGCCGTCCACATATTGTATATTTTGAATCCCCATGATGGGAAATTTATAATTTACCCCAACGTACATGATTTAAAACTAAAAATTGCATCCCATTACCTTTATTTAGCTTCATCTGGAATTGCCCTTACATAAATATTTTCAAGAATTACAAGCCACATATATTGGTGCTTTATAACTATCTTATTACTTGAAAACATTGCAAACGTATACCTACTTCACATACATGTATAAGTGGTCTTGAATACTCCTATGGCAGGTTTCGAGTATTTGCTTTTAACATTTGGTGACCTTTTTTAATAGTCAACTTAAATGAATTCACTAAATATCTGTTAATGCCGATTGAAATAATTTAAATATCTCATATTTGCATTCAGTTTGCAGAAGCGTCCAGCAAATGAGAATTTGGAGTACAGGAAAAGACAGCAGATTTGAAGTGATTCCAGCTGATGATCATTATAATGTTAATAAACATTTTCGATTTTTTTTTAAACCCTACATTTTTACATCATGAAAACATAATCGAAAATATAACTATAACATTTGCTAACACATTTATATAATGTTTTTATTGACATTTTTTTTTTTTTTTGCCGAGGAACACAAAAACATTTAACATTTCAGTATGCTAAACGTGTGAGAGGCAGTGTCTTGACGTGTTGTGAACAGGTAGTGAACTAACGAAAAAAAATAAAATATTGAAGATTTTTCTACGCGAAATGTGTGAAAGGTAGTGTCTCGCAGACGTGTTGTGAACACGTAGTGAACTAAAAAAAACCCAACAAATTTGAAAAATTATCTTCTGCAAATGTGTGAAAGGTAGTATCTCCCAGTTGTGTTGTGAACAAGAAGTGAACCCCCCCCCCCCCCCCCCTCAAAAAAAAAAAAAAAAACCCCAAAACCCCACGCGAAAATGTGATAGGTAGTGTTTCGCGGATGTGTAAACGCATAATAATAATAAAAAAGCGTTGAAGATTTCTCTATACAAAACGTGTGAGAGGTACATGTAGTGTCTCGCTGACATTTTGTGAACATATAGTGAACACAAAAACGTTTAAGGTTTGTCTGTACGAAACTTGTGAGAGGTAGTGTCTCGTGGACGTGTTTGTCAACACAAAAACATTTAAGATTTCTCTCGCGAAACGGGTAAGAGGTAGTGTCTCGCAGATGTGTTGTGAACACAAAAACATTTAACATTTCTCTATGCTAAACGTGTGAGAGGTAGTGTCTCGACAGTTGTGAACAGATAGTGAACAAAAAAAAAAACAAAATGTTGAAGATTTCTCTAAGCGAAATGTGTGAAAGGTAGTGTCTTGCACAAATGTTGTGAACACATAATGAACACAAAAACATTTAAGATTTCTCTACGCGAAACAGGTGAGACGTAGTGTCTCACAGACGTGTTGTGAACACAGAGTGAAATTTGTTTTTTTGCTTTTTTAATTTTCTCTATGTGAAACGTATGACAGGTAGTGTCTCGTGGAGGTGTTGTAAACACAAAAAAGTTGAAGATTTCTCTATGCGAAACGTGTAAGAGGTAATGTCTCACGGATGTGTTCTGAACATGTAATGAACACAAAAACTTTTAAGATTTCTCTACGTGAAACATGTGAGAGATAGCGTCTCGCAGAGGTGTTGTGAACACAGTGAACATAAAAACGTTGAAGGTTTCTGTACGCTAAAATTGTGAAAGGTAGTGTCTCGTGGACATGTTGTGAACACGTATTGAACAAAACAAAACAAAAATGTTGAAGATTTCTTAATGCGAAACCTGTGAGAGCTAGTGTCTCGCGTACGTGTTGTGAACACAATTCCTTTTAAGATTTCTCTACGCAAAAGGTGTGAGAGGTAGTGTCTCGATGTGCTGTGAACACATGAGTACAAAAACTTTAAAGATTTCTCTACGTGAAAAGTAGTTTCTCACGGACGTGTTGTGAACAACAACAAAAAACGTGTTAAGATTTTTCTACGCGAAATGTGCAAGTAGAAGTGTCTTGTGGATATTTGTGAACATGTATTTAACAAACAAAAGTTTAAGATTTCTCTATGTGAAATGTGTGAGAGAGTGTCTTGCGAACGTGTTGTGAACACACAGTGAACAAAAAAAAACGTTTAAGATTTCTCTATGCTAAATCTGTTAGAGGTAGTGTCTCACGGATGTGTTGTGAACACATCGAGAACAAGAACAAAAAATGTTTAAGATTTCTCTACGCAAAACGTGTGAGAGGTAGTATCTCGCGGACATGTTGTGAACACACAGTGGACACAAAAACGTTGAAGGTTTCTCTACGCGAAATGTGTGAGAGGTAGTGTCTCGATGTGTTGTGAACACGTATATGAACAGAAAAACTTTAAAGATTTCTCTACGCGTGTGTGAGGTAGTGCCTCAATGACGTGTTGTGAACAGGTAGTGAGCACAAAAACATTTAAGATTTCTCTACGTGAACCGTGCCAGAGGTGGTGTTTCACGGACGTGTTGTGAACACATAGTGAACACAAAAACATTGAAGGTTTTTCTATATGAAACGTGTGAGAGGTAATGTCTCGCGGACATGTTGTTAACATGTAGTGAACAGAAACCTTTAAAATTTCTTTACACAAAATGTGTGAGAGGTAGTGTCACTTTTCAGAGGGAATCAAGCGCCCTGCAATATAGTTCTGTTATATGTCGACTGGAATCCAGCTCCCTGCAATATAGTTCTGTTATATATCGACTGGAATCCATCCTTGTAAAATGTTTGCCTTTTGCTGTAAAATTATGGTCTGCTGACACTAGGCTGATCCGGTTCAAGCGCGTCTGCAGGAATCTTAGCAGGGGCGTGTAGACTGGCGAGCTAATAGGAGGGGGGGGGGGGGGGGGCGAAACATGCTCCCCTGGAAAATGTATTTTAAAAAATTGCTTGAGCAGGGATGGGGTTGAATCCCCATAATGCTCCCCCTGCACACACGTCTGCTGTCTACACTTTAGTCCAGCACACAAGGTTTCATGAAGCATGATTTAAATTTCTTTAAAGACTTTCGGCCTTTAGATCTGGGTGCAATTTCATTTATCTCTTCGTTACGACACAATTTTCTCTCTTGTGGCTCGGTGTCAACTTCCTCCCAGCACCTGTATATCTTGCCATTGATCGCAATGTAGGGCTCTTTGTAGTTCCTTTGCAAGGTCTTATATGCATATGCATTTTTCAGTCTAACATTGGCTTTTTGTCTATTATTGTATAACACCTTATCTTGGCTACTTCTATCAGATTCTTGGCTGCAAGCGTATAGTGTAATATTGGGCTCTTGCTTGTAATTATATAGTTGCTTATATTGCAGTCCAATATTAGGTCCTTGTGGGTAACTATACTGTTGCTTATCTGGCAGTGCAATGTTAGGTTCTTGTGGGCAACTATACTGTTGCTTATCTGACAGTCCAATATTGGGTTGTTCCATAGAAACGTGTAGTGTCTGTTGTTTGGCTTTTTGGCTGTGTTTATACTGTTGCCTATTTTGCAGTTCAGTTGCAGATTCTTCTTTAAAATTGTGTGACAGGTTTTCTCCAGATTCAGTCTCGTCACTACATTCAACCTCTCCAACTTCTTCTTCGGAACTCTCCGATTCTGTGTCCACCTTTTCCCTAAGATTATCACTATCCTCTCGTACATAATATCTATCTAATGAATCTTCTGATTCCGTGTCAATTTCATTTCCCTCATTGTATCTTCCCTCAGACTCCATAATTGACCTTCTAGTAGGAAGGTATTCACTAAATGTTACCGATTTCCGTCGTGGCTTTTCAGGGTCAGGGTCAGGGTCAGGGTCAGGGTGACATTCCTCTTTGTTCCACCTCTTTTCTAGCAAACACTAAAAAACAAAAATGATAATGTACCAAACAATAAAAAGTAACAATAACAGACCTTGCTAATTAAGGAGAAAAATCACTCTCGCCCCCATCATTCCTCTCAAGAATGGTTCAAGGGGAGTTATTTTTCGCTCTCCTTAGTATATGACTTTTTTCTTCTTTTTTTTCACTCTTTTTTTTAAAATAATAAAATACTACTACTACAACAGAACTAAATATCAATGATCAATATGGTAATATGGCTCCCTATCATCTAAGTTTGTGGAATAATTAATCACTCCCCTTATTTTTTTATTTTTACAGAGAGGTCTCTAATTAATGTTAACCAATTGTTCCTCTTGTTCCTATAAATATGTCGTCGGTGGCGTTTATATGTTTGTTATCCTGTCTCGGAAGAAGGAGCTGGCAGTGGTCACAACCTACGCCCAAGACAGGCGTGCGCTATGACATCTTGCTCTGTGCACGTACAAAAAGTGACTGTCGTCGACATTAGATTCCTGTGCATATAAAAAGCCGCCCTTACCTCCAAAATTATGAATCCTAGCAGGATCAGGCTGGCAGAAGCTGAGAGACAAATAAATAGAATGGCCTGTGTTTTCACGGGTAGTTTGAATATATGCTGAAAAGAAGACAAGAATGACTGTTAGTGCAGTTTACGTATGTTTGTCAGGATCGAACCTAGCCGAAAATCAGTCATGTTCTAGTGATCACGGAAAGGAGGCGTAATAAAATATTGCAACCAGACAAAAACTGGCAGTGGACTATTTTTTTTCTGAAATGGGTTCCTGTTAGTACGCATATGCGTATTCCAAATGTAGGTTTGTTGTGTTTCGTCTGTACTATAGGATCTAGGGGCACGTTCAGAAACATCGCTCGTTTAGGGGGGGGGGGGGGGGGGGGGGGGGGGGGGGCGGGACGTAGCTCAGTGGTAAAGCGCTGGGATCGATCCTCGTCGGTGGCCCATTGGGTTATTTCTCGTTCCAGCCAGTGCACCACGACTGGTATATCAAAGGCCGTGGTATATGCTATTCTGGCTGTGGGATGGTGCATATAAAAGATCCCTTGCTACTAATGGAAAAATGTAGCGAGTTTCCTCTTAGGATAATTGTCAAAATTACCAAATGTTTGACATCCAATAGCCAATGATTAATAAATCAATGTGCTCTAGTGGTGTCGTTAAACAAAACCAACTTTTAGAGTGTTAACCTTTTCACCGACCAGCTGTAAGTTATGTAGATCAACCTACCTATCATATGATTACTCATCAATACCTGTTCACTGAACAGCTGTAAGTTATGTAGATCAACCTACCTATCATTACTCGCCAATACCTCTTCACCGAATAGCTGTAACTTATGTAGATCAACCTACCTATCATAGTATTACTCATCAATACCTGTTCACCGAACAGCTGTAAGTTATTTAGATCAACCTACCTATCATAGTATTACTCATCAATACCTAAACACCGAACAGCTATAAGTTATGTAGATCAACCTACCTCAATGATTTCGGGTCTCTTTGTAGTAGTAGTTGTAGTAGCTAAAATAATATTAAAAGTGTAACATTAAAATGTAGAATCAAGAATAACAGAGACAAAGTTAGAGTTAGTACAACAGTATTTGAGAGAGAGAGAGAGAGAGAGAGAGAGAGAGAGAGAGAGAGAGAGAGAGAGAGAGAGAGAGAGAGAGAGACAAAGCGAGAAACAGAGCGAGCGAGTGAACGTTTTACATATAAACACATGGACACAACCAAGAACAACATAATAATTGTACGGTATACAAATCTTGGCAAAAGTTAACTACCATGCACTTTACTGTAATTTTCTAATGAATTTAAGTTGTCTGTAAGTTGCATAACGTCAAAACTGGTCAAAAATACTATTTCAGCCCAACCTCTTGTTTTTTAGTTTCTGATATGACGACCTCGCTAAAGTCTTATAGGCAGTGGCGTAGGAAGGTGCTAAAAGGTGGGGGACACACACACATATAAATATATATAAACTATCGCTCTTGCTACTGGACCAAGAAAAATGAGGGGTACATGTCCCTTGCCTCCCCCACCCTCCCCACCCCCCTTCCTACGCTAATGTACAGGTATGTCGCTAATATGTCACTTATTTGGATGGTGTCAGATTGTCAGCACACTCACCTATCTGGTTCACCCTGGGTTGTGCACCTATCCGGTTCACCCTGGGTCGTGGAGCCGCCATATCCATAAGGAGTTCTTCGTTTTTGGTCATCTGCACGTTAACGCCAGCTTCTGTAACAAACAACCAAGCCAGTATCGTTAATATAGTGTTCTCCTTCACCTACTGTCACCATAGGCTGTGGTATGTGCTACCCCGTCTGTGGGATGATGCATATACAATATCCTTTGCTACTAATGGAAAAATGTAGCATGTGTCCTCTCTAAGACTATGTTAAAATTACCAAATCGATGTGCTCTAGTGGTGTCATTAAACAAAACAAACTTTAAAGTTTATACGTTTACTGGCCAAGAATGAATGCAATTTTATTTCATCTAGTACCACTGTGTCAAGTAGCCTTGTGCTTGAAACATGTATGGGGTACCTGTAAAAAATGAAAGTACTTGAATTTTGTGCTGAACTAGGGTAGTCATAGATGGGTAGTCACAGACGCTACCCGTCATCTCTGAAATGAGCACCTTCACCACCACCACCCCCCCCCCCCCCCCACCCCCGTTTCTGATTTACTTTAAGGGTGATGGGTGGTAATATTTATATCCGTGGTGTGTATGTCGATTGAGAGACAGGTAAGAGTTTTAGCTACATGTTACTATTGTCGTCTTTGGGATTTGATTTGGTGGTATACATCCTTAAAGTAAATCAGAAAAAAATGCGAGTGGGCTATACTGCAGTTTTAGATATAACGATAAGCGTCTTTGAAAAACCTACTTCAGGACAAAACTTGTTATACTAGTATCCGTAGCACCCGACACGTTTCAAGGACAATAGTTCCTGTAATGCTAGGCTGCGACTATCAACTGTCATGACGAAATTGGGCAACCCTATTGTTGCGTTGTAATTTTCCCCGACTCCTGACGAGAGCGCTACAACTCAAGTCTCGTTGTATAACCCATTAGTTGTTAAAGTCTTGGTCAGACCGAGCTACGACGTCGTGAGATGGGGTGAAATTCTAGATATCTATGATTGTTCCCGACTCTGCTACGATATTACAATTTTAGTTCACTGTTGTGTGGTCACACTGGAAACGATGGGTTTGCGACGCATCTGAGACAATCGTAGGGAAATCGTACGACTTCACTACGACTGTCTGCCGATAAGCTGACCTCGTACGACGTCGTACGATGTCTTACGATCCCACGTGATGTCGTACGACGTCGTCGCCCTTCATACGACATCGTTTGCCATTCACATTTCAGTCATACGACGTCTTTAATTAATATTTCCAGGTGAGAACATGTGAAAATGTCGTACAATACCCTACAATCCTGGGAATCGCAGCCAGGTTTTTAAATATAACCAAAAACCGCCAAGACGTCGTGCGAGAACCCCCGATGGCTGCGACGTCGTGCAACGCCGCACGATTACGCACGAGTCACCCCCACCCTCGACTGTCCGCGATCAGCCGAAATTCAGCCATCTCAGGTGGTCGTACGATGTCTTAAGGCCGGTGTGACCGTAGCTTAATCTGAGCGCACCAGTATTAAGTCGGGAGTTGGGGGAAATTACAACGCATACATCGAGTTGGCCACTTCGTCGTGACAGTTGACAGTCTGCGCCTAGCACTAAGTGAGGTTCACTTGGACGTGAGTGGGTCAGGTGTTGTTTGGTATACTGGTAGGTGCACACTCACCTGGATCAATCTGGTGGCTACTGGCTTGCTCTGGGCGGCCACGCAGGTCCATGAGCATCCCTTCATTTCTTGTCAACTGCCTGTCGATAACAGCCTCTGTAACACACAACACCTCAACATGCAGCGACCCATCAAACTAATGTCACAAACATACACGTACAAAAGTTAAAAGTTAAACTTTGTTTTGTTTAAATAAAACATTTCCTTCCTTCCTTGTTTTGTTTAATGACACCACTAGAATACATTAATTTATTAATCATCGGCTATTGGATGTCAAGCATTTCGTAGCGTTGAAATAGTCTCGGAGAGAAAACCCGCTAATTTTTTTCCATTAGTACAAAGGGAGCTTTTATATGCATCACTCCAAAGACAGGATAGCACATACCACAGTCTTTGGTTTACTGGCTGGAATGAGAAATAGGCTAATGGTCCCACCGATGGGAATCACACTAAGGCCGATAATGCAACTGTCGTGACTTGGCAAATTATATTGTTTAATGACTATACTATCACGACTAAAACAAGGAACTGTCATCCACATAACGGCATAATTTAAAAACCAAATTCTTTTCTTTGTTTGTTCAGACAAAACCGTATATTTTGTAAATATAACGATATACATAAGTTAACAAATTTGAAAATGTATCACAACATATTATAAAAAAGCTAACCCCAACCCTAACCTTAATTAATCCTAAATTCCGGCCTGGAAATATCATTGTTATTGACAACCATAGACAAACATCGGCGCAAATGGAAATGACACATACCATCTTTGTTGACTTCTTGAGACATAGCGGGTCGTTTTACGGGATACTTTTTCTTCTTGGAATCAGGCTTCATATCTGTGAGAACATAACAAGAGATTAACATTTATTACATTTAACAGATTTTGAAAAACGGTAATAGCCCATGCGGCAGAGCCGTAATTGGTATCACTTGACAGGTACGACGGAAGCAAGTACACATTGGTGTGTGTGTGTGGGGGGGGGGGGGGGGGGGGGGGGTTCTGAGATCGAGGGCTCAAAGCAAAGTTTCGGGGTTCGGGGTATGCTCTCCCGTAAAAGTTAAAAAAATAGATGTTCTGAAATGCAATTTACTGCATTCTACACGTTAATAGATCTCTGCCTGAAGATTTACCACCAGTAATATGTTTTTATTCAGAATTATTGAGGGGGATAGAGTCCTCACCCCCCCCACCCCCACCCCCCAGCCCCATTGCTCCGCCGTGCCTGCTCGGGCTGGACAATTCTCATGGTATTTGTGAATAGCCCTATGTCTTTAATTAATGCATTAATGTGATAAATGTTTCTGACGAGTAGCTGTTTGGTGTATATCATACCATAAACATAATAAATCGAAGTTAAATTCTTGTACAATATTTGGGGTAGGGGAAACAAAACGTAGCGTGAGGCTCAAGTCACATCAGGGTCGCAGCTAGAAGCTGCCTTTTTACCTTTCCCAAAGGAAGCAGAGATAGTGTGACACATGACAACAAACACCAAACAAGATATTTGCGTCAGTTCCACCATCTAAAATTGCATTTAACATTTCCCCAAACAATCGATTGAGGCTTTTTTTAATCGATTATTACATCGGTAAAGCCAAACAAATCAATGTTCCATTATAATCGATCATTGGAACATCAATAAGTAGTGAAGTGAAAACTCGCCTGTGGAACCATAGTCGAGATCTGCGTGCTCGTTATCAAACTCTCGCCACTGCTCCTGGAGTTCTGGGGGATCCAACACAGAATCCACGGGCTTCTCTTCACTAAGCCCGGCTATAGGTTGTAGAACTAACACTGTAACTAACAGTAAAACGGTGAGGGAAAAAAAAGTTTTGTTTAACGACTAATCACTAGATCATATTGATTTATTAATCTTCGGCTATTGGATGTCAAACTTTTGGTTATTCTGATATAATAGTCTTAGTAGTCAAACCCACTACATTTTTTTTTCATTAGTAGTAAAGGATATTTTGTATGTACGAGAAATACACCAAAAGGGCCCACCGACGGGGATCGATCCTAGACCAGCCGCGCATCAAGCGAGCGCTTTAGCATTTGGCTACGTCCCGCCCCATGCTGCGAACGACAAAGCAAGTAATAGTCGTAACAACAACAAACAACAAACTAACAAGCAAGCAAGCAAGCAAGCAAGCACGCACGCACGCACGCACGCACGAACACACACACTTTCTATGCATAGAAAAAAAAGTTATTATTTTTTCTTGTGAAAGGAAAAGATTATACCTTCAGTTACATGCCCACAAAAATTACATCCAAATAATTTCAATTGCTACTGATTATATCATATTAATGCGAAATCTAATTATAGTAACGTCAAAGTTTGAATTTGAAATACATGTCCATTGTGACAAAGAACTGTTGTCGTTTTAATGCATACGCATTGAACTCTCGAGGAAATCACTGTTTGCGCCGAGTGCAAGCATATTGCAGTTTTAATATTCTTCAATTCATTAGGACTACCGGTCTCGGTGGTGTCGTGGTTAAGGCATCGAACATAAGGCTGGTAGGTACTGAGTTCGCAGCCCGGTACCGGCTCCCACCCAGAGTGAGTTTAACGACTCGATGGGTAGATGTAAGACCATTACATTGACTTTTTTCTCACTAACCAGTAATAAATTAACCAATAACAACTAATTATTAGCCAACTGTCCATGACAGATAGCCCAGATAGCTGAGTTGTGTGCCCAGGACAATACACAAATAAGTATAAATTAATGAATGAATGGATGAGTTAATTATAGACTATATATATATATATATATATATATATATATATATATATATATATATATATATATATATATATATATACTCTTCAAAAGAAGAAACGCAAAACCACATTGTCGTAACATTTGGAGAATTGATTTAATTATTGAATGGTGAGTCCGATAATTACCAAATGTTGCAGGATTGTTCACAATTCACTCTAGTCCATTGTGAGTACGTGATAGGACACACCACCAAGGTCAAGGTCATCTGGAGTCAATACCGGGTGTGGCCTCCGCGTGTGTTGACAACTGCCTGGCATCGCCTGCCCATTGAAGCAACCAGAGTACGGATGACGTCCCGGGGGATGGTGGCCCACTCGGCCTGCAAGGCTGCTGCCAGCTCGGACAGGGTCTGGGGCTGTGGTTGTCGCTGTCGGAGGCGTCGGTCCAACTCGTCCCATAGAATCTCAATTCGGTTCAAATCCGGTGATGTCGATGGCCAAGGAAGGACATTAATGTTGTTGTTCTGTAGGAAAGCCGTTGTGAGACGTGCTGTGTGAGGCCTGGCGTTGTCATGTTGGAACACTGCGTTGGCGTTGGCCATAACTGGAACGATGTGTGGCCGGAGGATCTGGTCAATGTAGCCCTGTGCATTCAGGTTGCCCTGCACGTGGACCAGGTCAGTTCTACCAGTGTGTGAGATGGCTGCCCACACCATGACACTACCCCCGCCGAATCTGTCCACTTCCTGCACGCAGTTTGCCGCATAACGTTCACCACGACGCCTATACACGCGACATCTTCCATCATGACGTCGGAGCAGAAATCGGGACTCGTCACTGAACCACACCTGTCTCCATCGCAGTTGAGGCCATTGTCGATGAATCTGGCACCACTGCAGTCGGAGTCGACGGTGTTGTGGTGTTAAGATGACACCTCGAACTGGACGTCTGGCACGAATTCCTACCTCACGTAGGCGGTTCCGTACGGTCTGGTCGGATATCCTGCGCAAACCTGGTATTGCTGCGGCTGTGGAGGTGGCAGTAGTCAATCGTTCCCGAAGGTGGCGTACCCGGATGTAGCGGTCCTGCCCGGGGGTAGTGACCCGTGGTCGACCGGATCTAGGGAGGTCACGTGTTGATCCATGTTGCTGGTAACGGTCCCACAGTCTGGAGATGGTGCTTGGGGACACATGGAATGCCCTGGCAACGGCCGTTCTGGATTCGCCTGCGTCTATTCGGCCGATGGCATTGTTTCTCTGCGGTTCACTGAGACGTGGCATGTCCTGGATTGTCAACTGTCGGCCAGATACAGAGGCCAGGCAAGCGAACACCCTGCACTTTTATACTGTCGGTGTTTATGTTGCACGTGCAGACAACGCACGTGCAGTGGTGACATGGTTTGCACGTGGCTGCGTTTTTGCGAATATTCACATTTTGGAACTTTATTGTACAGTAGCTGCCTTTTATCGAATGTAACCGTGGGAATGTGTTTGGGACATGCAATGACCTTATATTCACAAAGCATGAACCGGTAGGAAACATAAAATCGGAGTTATAACCCATTTATACCCTTTTGCGTTTCTTTTTTTGAAGAGTATATATATATCTTTGATTAATGTGTAGATATACACTAATACATGCAACAATAGAGTTAATAATAATAATAATAAAATAATAGTTACTATATATTATTATATTTAATAAATTACGACCTACGGTACCTGTACATGGCTACCGTCATGTTCAACAATTGCAATATGTTACCCTGGTGATGTAACAGTACAAAGACTTTACGTCACCATTCGGAAGACGTCATCAAACATTAAAAACAAAGTCGGGACTTCTCGGATCTTTTCGCCACAAAATTATGCTAATGTGTTAAAGGTATAAAAAGCTGCTTTAGACGGCTTAATATCAGAGCAGGCCGAGGGGCATGTAACACAAATAAAAAACGGGCACCCCTTCCCAGGATATATATTTTACAACCCCATCAAAGAGAGGGGGAAAATGACCTTAGGAAAATAAATGTAAACATCACCGCGGGGCCCGTAGCACGTGCTACATGTGCTATTAGGATAAATCGGCTCTGCTTAATATATAAAATACCATGTCTGTAAGTGTTGAGACTGGTGGTAAATTGTTTAGTAGTTTGTCCTCTCTGTTTCATGTTGCACAGTAAATCACAAAACAAAAGTAGTTACGATCCAGATTGTGCTTAATATAATATACTTTATTTCTTTTTTTATTATTGCCCCAGATCAATGTGACATTGTCAATGATGAGGAGCCCTGAATCATTGACTTACACGGTGTTTGTGACATACTCACGTACATATCAATATACATATATATACATAAACATATTTTCAAAGATATGCACATAGGCCTATTATTTTTTTACTCGTGCCTGAGAAAGTATTGATCTGAGGAGAAAAGAAAAAAAGAAAAGAAAAAGAAGAAAAACCCACAAAAAAAACCAACAACCCGAAGATGAGGAACAAAGATGAAATGCAGGAAAATGAAAAAAAAAAAGAAGAATGAATGAGTGGAGGTTTTGTTTTAATTTTTTTTTTTTTTTTTTTTTTTTTGATAGAGTAGAAATACAGGTAAGAAAAATGAGTACAGTTACATTATTTGTTTGCTTGTGATTTTATGAGTGGTTGTGATTCAGTAGGATGGACCAAATGGCTGCGCCCGTTATATGTAATAGTCGTCACATGTTCACCGTTTTATTAATTAAATATACCAATATACTTGTTGATATCAAGCAATAATGCGCATTAGATATCGTTACCTGTCCAAAAACCTTGATTAAGTATTCCTTGACAAAGTTATGATTGACACAAATGCATTAGGCTATATCAAATAAATTACTGATAACCAATTTATTTCATTACCAGGTGAGAAAAAAGGAAGGAATAAAATGGTTTATTTAACGATGCACTCAACGCATTTTATTTACGGTTATATGACGTCGGAAATATAGTTAAGGACCACAGCGATATTGAGGGAGGGAACCCGCTGTTGCCATTTCATGGGCTACTCTTTTCGATTAGCAATAAGGGATTTTTTTATATGCATCATCCCATAGACAGAATAGCACATACCACGGCCTTTGATGTACCAGTCGTGGTACACTGACTGCAGCGAGAAACGGCCCAGTGGGTCCACTGACGGAATCGATCCCAAACCGACCGCCCATCAAGCGAGCGCTTTACCACTGGGCTACGTCCCGCCCCCTATAACGTGAGGAGTATGTCGTATTAGATGTCATGATAGAATATTATTATTCTTAATAGTTTCGGATTAGAAAATAATGCAATAAAATAGATGTTCGGGTAATTATGTCATTTAAAAACAGGTGTTTTTTTCAGTAATTAATACTATTAAAAAAAATATGTGAAAGCTGCATGATAATTCCAGATATCACAAATATTTAAAACCTCCCAACTAAGGGTATACATAAAATATAGTCAGGAATATTGGTGGCTGCCAATGGTTTTGATGGTCCATTTTGAAAATCGGCATAGCTGATGGATTTGAAATTCCCGCACATGGTAAATTGAAGATACCCACACTCAGCATACAGGATTTCCCTCCAACAGTGATGTGCAGGACATTAAGTCATTACTTCATACAGATGCAGTCATGTTGATTTTTCCTTCCTCAGACATTGTATTTTTGTAATACTGATTGATCAGTGTTCGAGATTGACGGTATCCCGATATCCCAGGGATACCAGAATTTAATTTTCGATACCAGACTTCAAGAACCAAATATCCCACCGGGATGCCATATAACGTTGTTTTTTTTTTTTTAATCCTGCGTTTTTAATTTTCACTAAAAAAATGTAAGTCGTCATTTTCTGGTAAAGGTATTTTCGAGCTCGTACCCAGTCTAATGCTATGCCATAACAATACCCCCCCCCCCCCCCCCCCCCCCCCCCCCCCCCCCCCCCCCCCCCCCCCCCCCCCCCATCCCCAACTTCTACCCAGTCTAATGCTACGCTGGAGCAATAGCGGCGTAGCAATGGACTGGGAACCGCTAAGTCGCTATTGTTTTTGTTGGATGTTTTCTCATTTCAAATTTTAGTTGAGGTATTGATTTCACATCTGCAGAAAATTGATACAGGTAGGTTTATCATCAGTAATGTCAGAAACACTTATACGATTACTGCTAAATATTAATTTATGTCCAAATTACACAAAAATAAATGCAGCAAATCTTTTTGCTAATTATATCCGTTTGATTGCTAATATCATAAATTCCGTGATTTTGGTTGTGATGTAGCAATAGACTGGAAACGAGGACATTGTCGTCCAAGTTTGTTATGATGTTATTTATGAATTTCATTTAAAGGATTTGTGAACAGACCACAAAACGTTGTCATTTTGTTCTGCATTGCCATACTATAAGTCTAAAAACAATTTTTTTTTTTTTTTAACTCTTAATTTAGTGTAAATAGCTTAAAACAACAAAATAATAAGGCAGTACCAAATCCTTCCCGACTTTTAATGAGCTGGTCTGTCACGTGGTCTGCTGACGTCAGAGACGCTACTGCCAGCCAGAGGAAGTGAGAAGCCAGTTCGTACGCGTGTGTTAGTTTCACTTTAATTTCCGCGATTATTTCTGAATGGCAAAACGGTGGGAAGAAAACTTTTACCTGGACATACAGCCGTACCAGTTCGAGCCTTTGGCCCACGAACGAGCTGTTGAGAGCGAAGATGAAAGTGATAGCGAGCACGAAACCAACGACATTATGGAAAACCGTGTTGGAAACATAAACTGGTAGGAATTATTATTATTATTATTATTTTTAATGACGTTCTAATTAACTACTTATTTCTACAAGGCCATGTACGTCATGTATATTTTGTTGCAGTAAATTATCGTATTTCTATAAAAAAAGAAATGTACTGTTTTTCCACAATCTTGTAATGGGATGTCAGAAATTTTCGCTTAGAATGCATTTTGCAAAAATACAATGTATGGCGATATGTTTTACGGTACAGGATCGTGCTATTTGGACATGGGGATTTTATTTGTTTTATTTTAGGGGAGGGTTTTTAGCCAAAAAACAAGTACCCATATATATATATATATATATATATATATATATATATATATATATATATATATATATATATATATATATATAAATAAATACGTTTGCTGGTTGTAAAACTATTTGGTGGAAGTCATTTGGCTAGGGCCTAATGAATGTTTTACCTCGGCATTGCGTCTTTTCTGAAAAGCGGACCTAGGGCGGCGAATCGGCATCTCTACCGAATTTTCAACAAACTCCCTGTTGGTAAATACAGTCGGGACAGCAGTGCCTTTTAACGAGATTCTTGCATTGCTGTATCCCATCTTAGCCATTTCAACCGGGTCCCGAGCGAAAGCATCCTTTTCGAAATGTGCCGAACACAACTGACTTGTACATTTTGGTGTCCATCCCTTCTCACCTCTCTGACACCGATGGATCCAAATGTTCCTTCTAGAATCACCTTCCGGCGGAAACCTAAAAAAGCTGATTCCTGATCCCTTTTTTGATTGGTTTTGACATCCCCATGCCACACAATAAACCATATTATAAAGGATAATTCCGTAATTTAACTCAGTGTTGTTCGAAGAAAGCACGCTTTTGTAATGGCAAACAATAGGCTACTGAATAGCGGTTCACGGTTGGACAGCGTCTCTGACGTCATCACGGAAATTGCCGATCTTTGCCGGTAAAATATGCATATTTCCCAACGATGTCAGAATTACGAATTGTACTGCTTTTAAGTAGTGAAATAATTTTTATATATTTTGTAAATTATTTTTTTAGTCATATTTGGCATCATATATTTACACAGTTACAATATTTAGACGCTGTTCACAAATCCTTTAAGTGGGATACTAAATTCTCAGGTAGGTTACACAGGCACTTGACACAAATTAGTAGGCATACATGAATAAAATTCATTTGTTGTATATCGGTAAACTTGATATATTTCCCCAATAGTTTGCTTATAGCCTACTCTCTTCATACATAACAAATTTATTGCCACTTAACGTGTATTGACATATACCAAAACTTTCGACCAGCCTACTATATTAGCGACCGCAGCCGCTGCGCCCATATTCCAAAATGTCACGAGTTTGGTTCACAATTGGTAGTGTTGTTCAAGGCCAGCATACGCTTATTTTGATGACGATTTTGCACGGTTTTTTTGTTGTTATGACAAGTACACACCTTCCGATTGATGTATATCCTGTTTCCGAAGTTGAACGACTACAAAAAGAATTTTTTTGAGGCAAGTGAAACTTTGAATACGTCTTATTTTGCCCCAAAAAGGGCGATTTCACTGATATATTGATATATATATATATATAGTAATATAATAAAACAGCATAAACAAAATTTTTTGGTAATTTAAAAAAAAGGAAGCAATTTAGTTTAATTCGACATCGAAAATATTTCAAGGGAGGTAACTCTGAACCGCTGACCCGCAAAAGCGAAAATACAGAACTTCACAGCAGGGACACATTTTGATAAAATTAAACGTATTTGATGCTTTGTCATTATTTATCCACCCATTATTAACTTTTTGGGTAGAATATATATCATACTGAAGAGTTATTTTTAGAAGACAATGCATATTGAATTAAAAATAACTTAAAATAATGTTTTGCTTATCACGATGATTCAGCAGTTTCTGATAGCTGAAGTTGATTTTAAAAAACATTTTGATAATGCATAACTGTTCAAATATAGACATGTAAATCTATTTTCATGTAAATAATTTGAATGAGTTTAGCATATGACTGGATCAGTTTTATACAAAAGAATAGTATTAATGCAATGGAAATAAATTATTAAGTATAATACAGAGAATTTTTACTTTTTAAGTCTGTTATATTTATAAATACATTTTTTAAAGAAAATGTTTCAGGTACCATAACTTCTCACATTGTGACACAAACTTCAATTTTTTGGTAACCAAGTAACATTAAATTCTAAGTATAATTATACTTTTTCATCACTTCATCAATGAATATTAAGTACTGTTAAAAATGGTAAAGAATTAATTATTTGTAAAAGATACTAAAGTGTAAAGTAGATGAGATTTGCATATTTAATACAGGGAACATTTGTATAGCATCACGATCGACTCTGCAAGTTTCAGATATATAGCTATACAATGCTAAAACATTAAATAGTAGTTGCTAATCAATTCTTAAATTGATAGCACTGTCACTAATAAACAGTTTAAAAACAAAATGTTCTCTGTAATAATTGTTTTTTTTTCTAATCAATATTACAGTTGCGAATACTTCCGCATCAGCTAAGGACTAACAGATGATCCCACAATGACACGTTCTGATCTAAGAAGTACACGTAATATTAGATTATGACAGTGTATGTTACTCTCACAGTTACCGTATCTACCTCTACATTTATGTGCAAAATAGTTGTACACATTCCAATAAAATCCTCAATTGAAGTCTCAGTCTATTTATAAATAAGAAAAAAGGTAACGTCTCACGATTTAATTCTATTAATGCTGGTAATCATATTTTTATTTAATGAAGAACTCTGCTGAACATTAAGTTTCTGCTTAAAATTGGCATATGTGAGGTGGCACTATTGGTAACCATTTGTACAGGTGAAAATAACTACATACAGAAAAAACATTTGAAGGTGTGTTTCATCTGATGTAATGAATATTTCTATTTACAAATATTATGTCAAACTAATTACAATATTTGAAACAAAAAGATAAATAGCCATGGTCATAATGGGTATTTTTCTTTATTCCAGGAAATTTGTAGTCTCTGTGCGTCTATGGAGAAACCTGAAATGGAAACGGAGTGGGAGAGTACACGTGGTTATGAGACAACTTTCAGTAGATTCAATTATACTTCAAGCTTGATGCTGTTATGTTTTCTGTTTCCAACTGTGACAGAACCTGGAACAGAAATGAAGTGTGTGACAATAATTCATCAACAAATTTAGACTAATACTCTTTCATGGATGCTAAATTTGGTAGATCTAGCCATAATTGTTTTTATTATAATTCAAAGTGGTATATAGTTATATTTATAATAATTCATTGTTTGAATTTGTTTTTATAAAGCACTTTATTGAACCAAAATAATCATAGCTGCATTTAGTAAATTATTTAGCACACATGTGTGACTGCTGTCTCATGCCTTAAGTGTTTCAGCTGCTAAAATATGTTTTGGGGATATTTTTTCTGGATAGAAATTTACCTTTCTGATATTGTACGAGTGTTTGGACATTCCTTTCAAAGGTGAAATATGGCTACTTACATTGCTTTGTTTCTAATAATGATATTGAAGGTGTAAAGTATGTAAATATTTATGTAAGAAATTGATTAAACATATTGGCCAATCATTGTCATTCGTCGTGTGATAGGTTTTTACTGGTTTGAGTTAAAAGACTGGTACATATGATAAGTTTTATTGCATCTTTTATTGAAATCTTCAAGTATTCAATATTATTATGAGTATAGGTAAATATATATATATATATATATATATATATATATATTTTTTTTTTTTTTTTTTTTTTTTTTTTTTTAAATATTTTGAAACAAGAAGCTTATTTTTTATGTAACGTGTATCCACTTTCCATCTGCGATCTAAACCTTTATGTTTTCCTTTTTATTATTGGTCTAGATGTACATTATTGTATCAGCGTAAATAAATGTGAACTGAAAATGTTATTCTGATGTAACATTTGCATCAATTATTACGTCATTAAATTACGTATTCCAAGATTTCTGTGTGTTTTTGTCATTTTGGAGCGGTTTCGAACCTACCCCAAGAATACATATGTTATCAGAAATAATAGTAACCCTTTATATTTTCACTTGAAATTTTCAGAGATGCAACATTGATAACTGCTTGTAACATCTATAAGCTTACAACAGAAATTTCTCTGTTATTTTTTGGTTTACAAAAGTGGACGTAAATGACAATTAAAATCGTCATGTCGGCCATGTTTGGTCACAGAAGTACAAGGCTACTACGACTTTATTTTGCTTCATTTGGATAATATAGTGATGTTTTTTCAATAAGAGCAACATATTTAATGAAACTATGACCATAAAGAAAAAAAAAAATTCAAATATTTGTTTGGTCTGCGGTACCTAACTATATATCTTTTATAGAGTAGGGATCGAAATTTTTGGTATATGTCAATACACATTACTAGTAAGTGGCAATAAATTTGTCATGTATGAAGAGAGTATGAGCAAAATATTGCACAAATATATCAAATTTACCGATATACAACAAATTTTGAATTTTATTCATTCAAATTCATGTATACTAATCTGTTTCAAGTGCCTGTGAGTTGATGTACTCTGAATATCCATGTTGTCTCTAGCTGAGCACACACACATCTGACAGTAAATATCTTCAGGAGTATTATTTAATTTAATTTTATTTTTTTCAAATATGACATATTCATGATATTGCATTTGTACAAAACTGTACAAAATACCTATGCTTTGTGAGGTGTACATTAAATTAGGTTGCACTCTAGAAACAACAGTTTCAGTGAGGTTGTCAGTTTAAGTCAGAAGACACCAGATCCTGGTTGTCATAAAAATACATGATTAGCCACCTTTTGAAAAATGTATGTTATCTGTATAGGTAGCATTAAACCAATTAATTTCCGGCTTGGTCGAAGTTCGAGGTGCACCAAACTTTTGATAGAGAAGTTAACACCACAAGTCCTGTGATTGGTTATAAATGTGAGTGTGTTGGTTGTAAAAAAAAATAGTTTCATCTGGGCTAAAAATGTATACAATTTTATTTGATGTACTACCACCGTGTCAAGTAGCCTTGTGCTTGGAACATATATTGTAACGACCGTGGCCATACATTCATAGCAACTCTCATTAGAGAAATAATAATTCATTTTGTCAGGATTTGAAAGGCAAATGAGTAACCAAACAAGATGTAAATAAATAATATTTGTTTATTTATTTCTGCACAAACAATATATTTCAATCTTGGTGTATTCTCAACAGTGTTTCTTATTCTGTATAACTAATTCTAATTTCAACACTATCACTAATTAATAACACTGAGCTACTTCAAACTATACTACTGAAGTTGTTTCCCCAATATGCAAATTTGCATGCTATTTTTATACCAAACGTGTATTTTATCCCTTTCTTTATACTTCTTTCTTTTCTAAATAATCATTTCTGTGTTTAAGGATTTGAACAACAAATGTTCATTAGTATTTAATGTCAATCTTCTAAACTGCATTCTATAATTTCAATGCTTGTTTTGGTATACAACAACTTTTTCTGTGTGTACTGTTATTTACTTTACGTGTCGAATTTAGTCCTATAAATAGAACTGTCAAACGGTAAGAACTCCGTTATTACTGATTAGGACATGTAATCTAACCAAAAATTACTTTTAAATAATCTTATAAAAATGAGTGAAGCCGTTATAATTCGTTTTGTAACTTTGCTAAAATAATTGTTTAGTTTGTAAACATAAAAATACACCCATGTACCCGTGATAAACGTTTGTGGCTTCACTGACCGGCGCTAGGTCAAGGTCAAGGTCAAAGGGTTTTACGTGCACGTTCAGAGCAAGCTGTTGTAGCGCACGCCTGTCGTGGGCACAGGTGCCGGCCTTGGCCGGCCTCTCTGTCCAAGACAGGAAAGGTGGGGGGGGGGGGGGGGGGAAGGAGGAGGACCGTCTGCACTGGCAGGTGCAAGGGAGCACCAGCAGTCCGATTGAATCGGTAGCAGGCGGATGGGATGGTGGTGCTATGGAATTTTGAGTGGAGCGATTTAAACCAAAGAGAAAAGGTGCGCAATTTTGTTGAGTAATTTTGGCGCAATTTTGAACGGTCGGTCGAAAGGTAAATGTTTGAGCTAGTATAGTTTTGAATTCGAGTGTAGCTCGTTAGTGGTTCGAGAGTAGCTCGTTATTTATCGACCTTTATGATGCTGGTTGTCTCCCTAGGCTGTCCATAGGGTCCTCAGAAGGACCTGACCTATTCAGGTCGTGGCATGACAGCCCAGAGGAGACTCGTGCAATTTTGTGTAGACACTGGTAGGCAAGGCAATTTGTTCCGGGGTGGTCGAAGCGCAGGTGTTGATTTGGTCTTCAGTTTGCTCCTCAGTGACACCAAGTACATTCCAGCAGCAAGTATTTTGGGTTATTGGGGTGGGGGCGGCCGATATTCTTTTGTTCGGCCTTCCCCGGTTGTGTTGCAATTGTGTACTCGGAACCGGTCTTCTTTTGTCCGGTTCCTTATTTGAGCACGTGTTGGGCCATTAATGTTGGGCGGATGCATTGTTATCATTAGTCAATGCATCCTGTGTGCTGTTGCGGTGAGCATGCTGTCTGTGTGTAATCCTAGTTTTGGTGTTTAGGTTGTACCTATTGCCTTACGTCCCTATTCTAGTGTATCCAACGGTCATCATGACCACCCCTCCCCCCCTGCCTCTGTGTAGCTTGGTTAACACAGTGGCTGGGGGGGGGGGGGGGGGATTAGTCTATTCTACTTATCTAATTTGAAGGGCACGCCCTTGTAGTATGTGTGTTGATTAAAAAGCCTAGTGCATAGCATATTATTTTATCACACAATGAAAGAGAGAGAGAAGGGAGAAAGTTAGTTGGTTAGTAATGAATTCACATACATCACAGTCGTCCTTTCTGGCATGCTAGGTAGTAGTGGCTTTCTTAATTTGGTTTCCCTCCCCCGCAAATTCAACAGAGTGATTATCGCTATCTATTGGTAACTGTATACTAATTTGTTTGTGGGCTAGCGCCCTTAACTATATTGATCTTACTTGGTCGGTCTTCTATGTTCTGTTCTCTAGATGTCTTTCAGTGCCCTAGGTGACTTACCGCGTCTGCTAGTTTTATTCATTACTAAGTGCATGGTGCGAAATACATGAAAATGTGCGGTATATATATATGTGGGTATTCTGGTTGTGGATGGCTGGCTTGGACCTTTAGGCGGCTGAAAAAGAGAGAAGTTGGTAATTAATGGTCCTATCCTGTTTGGTATATAGGCTTGGGCTGGCTGGTTAGTTTCTTGTTCAGATGTTACTGCGATCACATATGGAGTGGTCTGCACGAGTTTGCCAACTTGTTTTGAAGAGTAGTTAATAACCTGTTGTATTGACATTAATTTATTCAGAAGTTCGCTACCTCCCCACCTTTGGCCATTTGCAGTAAAGTGCATCGTTTCCGAGTTCTAATTGGTAGCAGCTCTTACACAAGGGCTTATGGCGAGTGGTTTTGAATAGTCCCTATATATGATCTATTCACATGTTTATTTTATAGTTTTGGTTTGTTATACATAGCTTAGTAATTTCATATTATGGTGTACATGGTATGTACATGAATCTATTCGAAGTTCGCTACCTCCCCACCTTTGGCCACTTATAGTAGAGTGCATCGTTTCCGAGTTCTAAGTGGTAGCAGCTCGTACATAAGGGCTTACAAGCGAGTGGTTTTTGAACATTCCCTGTGTATAGTCTAGTTAACAGGTTTATTTAGTGTTTGGTTTGGAGGGCCGGGCTGATTGCCAAACATGCTAATAATTTAATAACATAATATATACCTGAATCTATTCGGAAGTTCGCTACCTCCCCACCTTTGGCCACTTATAGTAGAGTGCATCGTTTCCGAGTTCTAAGTGGTAGCATCTCGTACACAAGGGCTTACAAGCGAGTGGTTTTGAACATTCCCTATGTATAGTCTAGTTAATAGTTTATTTTAATGTTTTGGTTTGGAAGGCCGGGCTGATTGTCAACATACTAATAATTTAGTAACATAATATATACATTAATCTATTCGGAAGTTCGCTACCTCCCCACCTTTGGCCACTTGTAGTAGAGTGCATAGTTTCCGAGTTCTAAGTGGTAGCAGCTCGTACACAAGGGCTTACAAGCGAGTGGTTTAGACACAGTCCTTACATAGTCTAATAACATCTATTTGAATGTTTTTTTTTTTTTTTTTTTTTTTTTTTTTTTTTTTTTTTTTTTTTTTTTTTTTTCCTTCTTCTTCTTCTACTTCTCTACCGGCCCACCTTTGACCACCTGCACCCGAGTGCCTCGTTACCGAGTTTTAAGGTTACAGCTCTGGTGTAGGGGTGTACAAGTGGGTGGTTTTGAAGATTTTTATTTATAACTCTGGTTTGGTGGACTGGACGAACCGATAAACTGCTTTAAAGGTTTTATGCTTTAGGCATTTATCCGGGTTTAGTAGAAAGTTAGGCGTTATATGTTTATTATGGTTACCATCGGTGATTGATTTTAACATTAGTTGTCTCTGGGTGGTATGTAGCGTGCAATCCAGGAGATAGTGTTTCATATCTTCCCGGGTGCCACAATCACATTCTGGATTTAGTTTGGTAAAGGAGCAGCTGTTTAGTTTTGACGATTGTCCTAGGCGTAGTTTGGTGATTAGCTTATCCACATACGTGTTTTTGTGTTTAGGTCTTATAGAGTTAACTAGAGGCTTGATGTTATAGTGCCATGTGTTTTTAGTTAGGTCCCAGCTAGCTTGCCATTGGTTTATGTAGTGTTTTTTTTGCTTTTGACATGAGCTCTGTTATTCCTAAAGGTAGTGTGGTAATTGTGCTGGTAATTGAGAGTGCTGTTTTTGCTCCATAGTCGGCGACTTCGTTACCAATTATTCCTACGTGGGCTGGGACCCATTCGAAAACTACTGTTAATTTAAGTTGGTTTAGCTCGTTGAGCACTTTGTGGATGGCTGCTAAGATGTCCGGTCTAGTAGATTTGTTGGTTTGTAGAGATTGGATTGAGCTAAGGCTATCAGAGAAGATGACGCTTTTAGGGTATTGTTTACTTTTAATCCAGATTAGTGCTTCGTAGATGGCTGTCAGTTCTGCTGTGTAGACTGATAGGTTGTCTGACAGCCTGGCGTATTTAACAAGTTTAGCGTGTTTGGATATCTTTTCTTCTACTACTGCGAAGCCAACCCTGCCGTTGTCCGGGTTTTTTTTATCCATCTGTGTAGACGTGGATGTGCTCTGGGTAGTTTTCATTGGCTGCTGCTTCAAACAGGACTTTTTTAAAGGGCGGAAACGGTGTTTCGTCTGTGGCTTTTTTAATTAAGTATGGAGTGTGGCATTCCATAGGTTGATTAATGTTATATAGAGCTACTGGTGTGTTATCAATTCCGACTTCTAGTTCAAGTTTGCTGGCCCTAGTGGCAAATGAGTCGTTAAGCTTTTTATTTTTATTAAACTCTAGCCCTGGTTTAGCAATTATAGGGGTAAGTTCCTGAACTGGGTGGTCTAATTTAAGCGAGTGGATTTTTAGGTGGTATTTGAGATGTTGTAAGTTGCGGCGATATTTAAGTGGCATGATGTTAAATTCTACCTCGAGGCTTTGGCCGCTGGTGTTACGTGGGACTTTGGCTATTGTTCGTAAGGCTTGGTTTTGTATGATATCTAATTTTTGTAGCAGTTTGGGGTCGGCGCAGCTGTAGGCTTGGGCTCCGTAGTCTATCCTGGAGAGGATACATGCTTTGTAAACCATAAGCATTGCTTCCGTTTGCGCACCCCAACTGGTGCCTGAGATTGCCCGTAGTAAGTTTAGCGTGTTTTTAGACTGTTTGATTACATTATTTATATGGTCGCTAAAGGTTAGTTTTGAGTCGAATGTTACTCCCAGGAATTTAAAGGTTTTGACCCTTGGGATTGGTTTGTTATTTGAGGTTATTTGGTGAGTATCGGATGAGTTGACCTTATGGAATAGCATGCAGACTGTTTTAGTTTCTGATAGTTTTATGCCCCAGTCCTGGGCCCATTTATTGAGTTTATTCATGTCGTTCTGCATGAGGCTAAATAGTTGTTTGGTTACTCTGCCTGTGCGCCAAATGGCGCAGTCGTCGGCGAAGAGGGCTGTATTTAGGGGAGTGGTTGATTTAATTTTACTCTTGGCGTTGAGCGCTTTGGTTATGTCATTGATAAAGATGTTGAACAAGGTTGGTGATAGGACTGAACCTTGTGGGATACCGTTTATTATTTCAGTTTTTTGAGAGTAGTGTCCGTTTACTCTAACAGATATTGATCGGTTGTGAATAAAATTATTAATGAAGTTGAACATATTGCCCTTTATACCGTTAATTTTTAGTTTATTGAGTAGTCCCTGTCGCCATACCATATCAAATGCTTTTTCAATATCTATAAAAATTGCTAGTACTTTATTGGACTTGCGGAAGGCGTCATTTATGCTATTTTGTAGTCGAACTATCTGGTCAATTGTTGAGTGTTTAGTTCTGAATCCGCTTTGTACGTTAGTAATTAGCTTATTCTCTAGGAGGTAGTTATTTAGTCGCTTATTGATAATGGTTTCTAAGGTTTTGCATAAGTGCGACGTGAGTGTTATTGGTCTATAGCTACCCGGGAGCGAGTGGTCCTTGCCCGCCTTTGGGAGGCTAAAGCACTCCGCGTGTTTCCACGCTGCGGGCATGCGACCCCCCTCCCAGATCCTGTTATAGAGCGACAACACTACTTCAAGGGTTACATCTGGCATATGTTTTAGCAGCGTATAGCTGATTTGGTCTGGCCCTGTGGCGGTGCTTTTTTTAGATTTAATGGCTGCTTTTAGTTCAACTAGTGTTAGTGGTTGATTAAATTCTAGGTTGTCTGTATTAGGCTGAGTATCACTCTTAGTATTATTTGTTGGGAGGTTGTTATCTTTCTTAAGTTTGTTAAAGAATATTTCAGGGAAGTTTTCGTTGCTGCTGTTTTTACTAAATGTTTGACTGAGGAGGTCTGCCTTTTGTTTATTTGTGGTGGCTAATTTATTTTTTTGGAGGACTGTAGTGAACGTGCGTTGTCCTTGGATGGCATGAACCTTCTTCCACATTTCCCTAATAGAGGTTCTGTTGTTGATATCCCCGCAGAATGTCTGCCAGCTAGCCTGTTTAGCTTCCGTGATTAGTTTACCTATTTCTTGTTTTGCTATTTTATATTTAGTGTGGTATTCTGGTTTACCCGTTTTCTTAAAGAGTTTTCGCATCCTATTTCTGAAACTACATTTTGCTTGAATTACGTCTGTCCACCAACTGACAGGTGAATTTTTTGTGGGTTGTTTGGTTTTAGGTATATTTTTTTCAGCTATTTGGATTATTTCGTTGGTGATTTTAGTGGTTGCATCGTCGATATCTATGTTAGGTCATAGGCGTCGATCCGGTTTTAAAAGTGGGGGGGACCGATACATATACATATAATTTTGTTTTTTTTGCAAGGGGGGGGGGGGGACGAGGTGTCTGGCGAAGCCCGCCACCGCGAGCGCCGCAGGCGCGAAGCCCGTGGAGGGGGGTCTGGGGGCCCTCCCCCCGAAAATTTTGGAAAATTGACCCCTTCTAGGGCTGTTCTGAGGTGTTTTCTGCTGGCTAGCCGAGCTGCTTTCTGACAAAATATTTTTCGCCTTAATTATTGTGACTAAACTGAACAAATGGTATATAGATACAATATAACTTTATTGGTCAAATTTCTTAATTCAAGTACAAATAATGAACATGAATAAAAACAATGGTGCCACTGATGGTATTCCAACAAGTCTTTAATGGTGTAAAATTTCCCAAAAACACTACGCCGTGTATCGCTCGATCCATCGACAAATTCAATTGCGATATCTCGTGCAGTGCACTCGGCAAGACGATTTCTGTGCACATGACAGACCATCACGTCTGCTGTGCTGCTGCCAAATGTAGATGATGCCTCATTCAGTGCCTCCAGCACGTGTGTGTAGTTGCTAAGGACGGCTCTAACGGCAATCCCACGTGACAGCCAGCATGTTGGACAAAGCGGCTTCAGGCGTGAAGGGGAAGGGCTATCATCCATAACTTGCAGATCGAGATACAAATTTTTAAATTTGCCTGATGAGTTGTAGAAGCCGCCCAGTTCCTGCACCACGTTAAGAGCATCGCGAAGGAACGGTGCACTCTCGATGGCCTTCGCACAGATGAGGTGCGTGATGTGTGCACCGCAATGCGTGTAGTTTGCCAGTGGTTGTACTTTCTTGATCAGTGCTTGGCAGCCTTGGTATTTGCCCGACATATTGCTGGCTCCGTCATACGTTTGCGCTCTCAGATGCGTGATTGGGAGGTTGAGTCTGAGCAACGCGTCTTGCAGCATATTGCTGAGGCTGGCACCAGTCATCTCAGATACGCTGTACAGACCGATAAAGTCCTCGTGAACGTCGTAAGCGTCGTCTATATATCGCACGCATATTGCCTCCTGTTCAACGCCTTGGATGTCTTGGGTTCCGTCGACAATGACTGCAAAAAGGCCCACGTTCTTGCAAATATTTCGCAGCACCATGTGTGCCATGATTTTTAACAGTTCGTTTTGCACGGCAACGCTTGTGTATGAAGTTGTGCGTGTCAACCACCTCTGTAACACGACGTCATCGTTGCTCCGCAGCTCTAACAACTTCATGAAGTTACCGTCGCTCGACTCTTTGCCGCGTATTGCCAGTCCCTGCTGCGCTAGATACTGGACGGTCGTCACAATCTTCAGCAGAGCGTTGCGCGCCTTCGTTTGTTCTTCAAGATGGTGCGTACTTAACTGTGCGTCAACGTCGTTGTTGAAAGACCGGAATTTCAGGTTGCTATGAGAAATCATATGTGCAGATGTCTTTTCGTGGATTTTGAATTTCTCAATTGCCTTCTTCCAGTTGCAAAATCCCTTGGAAACAAACGTGTCCTCTGAATACCGCGCCATGCCGGCCAAGTCCATGCATGCTGCTTTAGCACAAGTAAAGCAGAGTACTCCGCTAACGTTAGCGTCAAAGTGGAGCCATGGAAAGCTATCGAACCACGCGCGCTGAAAACATAGCGTTCGTTTAGCGAGCCGTTGCACCGGCATGCAGTTGACGTCCCGTGGCTGGTACGGCACTGGCGGTAAGATGGGCAACCGTGTCTGAGAAGTGACTCTTTTCTCTGTTTTTTCTTTAACATCTTCACCAACAACTTCGACATTTGAATCCGGTGTCGTCCCTACTCGCAACAGAGTCTGGGCATGGCGTGGTATGGCAGTGAAGAACTTTTTAATGTCCATGGTAGTTTTTTCTACGGTATACTATCTCCGTTAGCGTTTCGTCCTGGACGATGCAGTTTGCCAAATAACCTGCGTGTAATTCATCAAATTCGAATTGTTGTATCAAATAGCATGTCAAAATAACCGGATATAAGCCTATGGGTACAATGATAATTGACGAATACATTGTATGCAAAATATTCGTTATTAGATTCCTGGAGACTGGAGTAGTTGTTTTTCCGACGATATAACCACGGCCGGTCTATAACAACTAAACTAGTGACCATCATCTACCTAGCGCGCATGCGCTATTGGTAGTTTGATCCGATGTCCTTGTTTCAAAATAAAATAAACGCATTTTTTTCAGAATAAATAAAAAATAATAATAATTAAACAATATTATTTACTTGACAAATTAACAAATATCGCTAGTAACCATTATTTATATAACTTTCGTTCCGTCTTTCCTTTACGTGTTTTATTTTATTATTAATTTCAAATGTCTTTTATTGGGTTTTTCAAATTATAAAAAAGTAGACGCCAGTACTGAACATTTCTGGTGTTACATTTTTATAGACTTTCTGCCCCAACACTTGGGTATAATTATTTCAAATTACACATCACTACCTAAGTTTATAGATTGATATTTCTATTGATGATGAAAGGAGAGAGAGAGAGAGAGAGAGAGAGAGAGAGAGAGAGAGAGAGAGAGAGAGAGATATATATTATTATTCAAAATAGCATATACACTTAGTGACATAATGCTAAGAGTAAATCAGCAATACCTGTTATTTATATGAAGTTCGAAACCAATTAGTCAATTTCAGTATAAAAGAAAGAACCATTAAGTTTTAATAGTTATTTTTACTTAACCAATAACGCATATTTAGATACCGTATAACCGGAAACATTTCGAGGTTTTTCATTTTCGAGGTTTGGTAAATTTGAAATGGGCGTGTTTTTATTTTCATGTTTTAGCAAATCTGGTTTGCGAAAATTTTGTTATTGTTGTTAATTAAAAGTTTAACATCGGCTTCGAGTTGCTTAAAATCGCCGGAGCATAACGTGAAACTCAATTGCAAGTGGATACGGCGGTATCCTATTGGCGAGACAACTGATGACAAGACGTTTATTTAAAGCCAATTACGATTGGTGTGAGAAGTGTTCTAAGTCAGACAGCGTGGTGTTTGATGTTTAATCTGAGCTCGACATGTTCATTCATACTCGTATACAGTAAGCTGGCTCAGTCTACTCTCTTGTAGTTTCCTGTGGTCTGCGGTGCTCTGCGCATGGCAGGAAATATCAGGAAATAAAGTATTTCGGTAAATAGTTATTTTAATAATTTTATTATATAGTGGGCACAATGAATATTTGTGATTTATTTGGGGATATCTTCAACTATTTTCAAGGTTTAAAGTAAAAACTACTACAAATAGATTGTAAAATAATTAGTATATTTACTACCAGTCTAGTGTAGGAACATAAGAGCCGGCACTCCAAGACGAAATGCCAAATGGTGATCAGTTACGCTATATATACTAGAAAATATTTGTTTCGTCTGAAAAAAGTGGGGGGGACATTTCCTATGCTGTCCCCCCCAAGCTGAAAAGTGAGGGGGACGTGTCCCCCCTGTCCCCCACCGATTGACGCCCATGTGTTAGGTAGTAGTTTAAGTTTGCTGCAGTCGCTTGTAAAGCCTGCCCAGTTGGCTTTACTAAATTTGAATTTTGGTAGGAATTTTTGTTGTTCAGTATAGGCTATATTACTTTTATAGGTAGTTAGTATGGGTAGGTGGTCGCTATTTAGAGCATCTAGTACCTCCCATTGGGCGTTTGCTCCTATGGTGTTAGAGGTTATGGTTAGGTCGATGGCAGAGGAGGCTGCTAGATGGTCGTGAAAGTAGGTCGGGCTGCCATCGTTGAGACATACTAGGTTGTTTATATTAATGAAGTTTTCGAGTATGTCACCCTGTGTGTCTGAGTGCTGGCCTCCCCATAGTGGGCTATGGCTGTTGAAGTCTCCTACTAGGATTAGATTACTATTTGGCGTAATAAGTTTATTGTAGTCGTTTATGGTTAGTTTTTTGAGGGCCGCTCCTGGTGGGCTATAGACATTGATGACGTCTATAGGCATTTTTTTATTTAGTACCGTAAGTCCTAGGACTTCCAGATTGGTATTTAAGGCATCGGTTTTAATTTCGTTGTGTGGGATGGTATTTTTAATGAGCGTGGCTAGGCCACCTCTAGTGCTATTCACACGGTGTTTATAGTAGGTTGTATAGCCTGGTATTTTAAATTGTTTAGTTGTTATTTTGTTATTATTATTTTTTTTTTTTTTTTTTTTGGGGGGGCCCAGCCCCTAACCAGGTTTCCTGGATGCATATTATGTCCGGCTTGTTGTTATTGGTGCTGACGAGTTGAATGAGTTCAGCACCATGTCCCATTGAGTGGAGGCCTTTAGCGTTCCACTGGAGAACACTAAGGCCTTTATTGTCTAGTTTATCATTAATTTTTACGGTGTGTGGAGACTTGTCTCCCATTGTCTGTCCTGGAGTTAGGTTTATTTATTTAGGCAGTGTTTGAATTTTAATTAGTTGACTGGTTTAGGTTATTTTTGAGCTTGGCTACCTCTTGCGCTAGTTTTTCTAAAATTTTGGTTAGTTCACTAATTTGGCAATTTTCTTTGTTTTTGACCATTTCGGCGTAAGAGATGGTTGCCGAAATTGGTTTAGATTTAAAGGTTGTCTGACTTATCTGGTTTATTTGGTTGGATTGTTTTTTTTTTTGTTGAGTTATTGAGCTGCCGCATCGCTCTTTGGAAGTGGTGACAGCGGTTATCATGGGCCATGTGCCGGCTGAGGCAGTTAGGGCACTGGATGGGTCGTGTACATGGGGAGTTTAGGGAGCTTCTGGGATGACTTTGGCCACATCTGTGGCATGTTGGCATCTCTCGGTGGTGTCTGCATTTGTTAGCTCCGTGGCCCCATTGTTGGCAGTGATGGCATTTAGATGGTTTAATTTCATACTCTTGTAATTTATGCCTGCGACCTGAGATGGAAATCGAGTTATCTGTGGTAACATCTGCCGTGATTAGTAAATAGCCGTTGGTCCAAATGGTAATGTTATCTATATTAAGTTGGGGGTTTCCAGCCTGGAGTGCTGTTTTAGTCGTTTCCTGGGGGGGGGGGGGGGGGGGGGGTGGGTGGAGTTTAACTAACCATTTGTTAATGGGTTTGGTTGGTTGGCTACTTGGTGGGATGGCTCGGGTCGTGGGTGGTGGGATATCGGGTGACGACCGGGTAGGGGTGGGAGCATGGGGGGTTGGGGTGGGGTTTAGATTACGGCTTGGGGTGGGAGTTAGGGATGGCAGGGTATCAGTGCTGGTGGTATTTTGGTTTAGGCTAGCGGTAGGGGTGGGGGTTGGAGGGGGGGAGATGGTGGTTGGGTTGGTGTGGTGGGTGGGTACAGTGGTAGGGGTGGGTGTTGGGGTGAAGGAGGGTGGGGGGGGGGTGGCTGTTGAGAAGGAGATTGAGAGTAGGGGGGGGATAGGTTTGGAGGTAGAGGTAATCGCTTTGGTATGGGATTTGCTGGTTGTCCTTTTTCCGTATTTGGTGGTCTTATCGCTATGTTGGGTGGGTATTATTTTTTTGCTTTTTAGGAACTTTATACTTTTGGCCGGGGTTCGTTTTGCGTTCCTGTCGTTTGTGGCCTTGGTTGGTGGGTATCGTTGGTGTGCTCTGGTGGTTTGGGTGGGTCTCATTTGGGGCCGGCTGCCTGCAGCGGTTTTGTTGGTTGTTACACTGACTTTTTTGTTTTTGCGAGAGTGGCGGACGCGGTTACTTCAGTGGGGTCCGCTCTCGTTATTGGGTTGACCGTTTGTGAATTTGAGAAATCTAACTTTTTTTGACATGTTTTGGGTGTGTTTCCTGCCGTTAGGTTGTTTTGTATTAGTGTGTGAAGTTTTTTTACTCTCGGCGCTGCTTTGGCTGGTCTCCAGGGTGGGTGCTGTCACTTTATGTTCGGTTATTTCCTTGCTTACGGTTTTTAGTTCTATGTTATCTTTATTCCCGGTTTGTGGGTTCATTTTTAACCTGATTAGTGGCCCCAGTGCTTCTAACGTTGTTTCTTCTCCTTTGATGTACGATGTCCCATTTGTTAGTTGGGTGTGGTAGAAAGCTTTGAGGGGATTGGTTGTAGTTTTGTTGAGGAAGTGTTGCCAGTACACGTATTGGTATGGGCTGGGGTTAGCTCCGTTTATGAGGACTTGCCTTATTCCTTTAATGCTATCAGTCTGTTTTGTTACTTTAGCTTTTTTATGGCTTCTGCCAGGGGTGGCTAGGGCATCGAATTTATGACCGGCGCTGTCAAACAACCGCTTATATATGCAAACGACCCCAGCACAGCTGAATAATCAGCTCTGGCTGGAATTCCAGCAATGCGGGTGACCTGTGACCCAGCCTTGCTGGGCTATCGCACATGCGCTGTGCGTGTCTATAGTTGTTGCCGTAAAACGACCTAATTACTAAATAATTAATAAGTAGAAATAGGTAATTAATTATGTTTTACCTCTATTAAACATCTACTTAAATTAATTACATTGCATAACTAAATGTTAATACTTTATCGGTAACATCATATGTAAATAACTATATTAAACGACAATAATTGCCGTAACACGAATCGTCGCTAATGATGGCCGTTCAAACGTGTCTTCTCACAGTTTATTCATCTTCACCACGGACAATACGATGTGGAATCCTCTGTTCCTCTGTTGGCAAACAATTACAAACATGTCTTTTCAGGTAACTGTCCTTCGAATAATAACTGTCACGCGTGAATATCACAACAAATGTTCAAAGTTATGAAGTTTCCTTTTCGCCCCATGACGAAATCGTACCGTGTGTAAACTGACCCATAAGTTAACATTTACTAATAGCATCATACATACCGCTAAATAAACAAATTACGTAATTAACCAACTACTCAGTTTTGTAACTGATGTGTGTACCATATCAATTAATATACACAACTATTCTGTACTATTGTTTACCGACATTAATATAATAATAATATTAAAATGTCAGATCCTTCCATTACCCCCTGCTTAAGTGTTTAGCATCCCTGCAAACACTATTAATAACTTCGGAAAAATATCCGCCCGGTCCCCCCCTCCCCTAACCCTAACCCCAACCCCAACCCCAACCCCTAACCCTAACTAAAAATAATAATGGAGGGGACCGGGCGGATATTATACCATAACTTCAAATATAATAACATATCTCCACGTTATCACCCTATGCAAATCGCATATCAATATTTAAGTAACTATCACATCTCTAATGACACTCTTCCATTAAACAAGCAATTATATATTCAAATTGACAACAAAAATTAGTATGGTCAATATGACCCAACTGGCATTTGGCATAACACAATATATAGATAGAGTGTTGAATTCTGCTAGTATCATGTACTAAACAAAATTTTAAATAATTAAACCTTTTAAATTTTATCTCCCCTCATAACCTTTTCCCCATCTTCGACAACAATTACCCCATTCAAAGAAAAAATACCTAACACTAACTAATATTAACTTTTAACTTTAATGAATACTGTTAATTCCTCTAAACTACCTATCTGTTTCCATACTTTCACCACCTTCTGTTTTCTTTCCTTTCATCTCTCCATTCTCTCTTTCTCTCATTCCTCTCGTTCTCCCGTCTTTCTCCTAACACCCTTGATCTTTCCTGATCATTCCCTCTATCTCTTCCGTGTTCCCTGTTATCACGCATCCACATTCTTTCCTGGTTATCCCTATCGGTTCTTTCTAGCAAAACAGTTGTTAAATTCTTTACAACAGTAGAATTCTCCTTGAGAGCCTCAGCCAAGTTGGACATGTTACTTGTGAAGCTAGCAATGGTCTTGGTAAACAGCTCCATTGCTTGTGTTAGTTGCTTGTTTTCCATGCTGCTAGTGCCTGTAGAAGAAGCTGATCCGGATACCAAGCTTTCTGCCTTGGAAGGTTCTTCCATTCTTGCCACCTTCGCTGTTACTGGCTCCACGGTTAGCTCGTCAAGAAGAAAGTCTGGTAGACTTGTGAAGTTACTGAAAACATCTTCTTCATGTAGCGTTACTGTGGGTTCTGGTGCTGGTTGCTTTGTCGGTTTTGTTGTAACTGGCACCTTTGGCGTTGGGATATACACTATTTCATCAGTGGGCTGGACCGCTGGCCTAATCCTTCTCTGCCAAACTCTTTCCGATTGCTCCGTATCAAGGCGCACCATCTTGGACTCCTGGACCGTATGTGGCCTCATACTCTCCTTCTGGTGGTGGTAATCTGTAAACTCTCCATCCCTTTCCGACATATATTTACATTTTTTTTCGTGCGGCTTGTATGTTGTCAGGTGCTTCTCCAGCTCCTCTTGCCTTTCGCATCTAAACAGACACAGGGTACAGTAGAAGGGCGCTTCATCTAAAGGCACATGGGTATTATAAATGTGGCTGACAACGCTTCTTCGTTCCCCAACATACGAACACTTTCCACACTGATAGGCACGACCCCGAGCTGTCACCATGCTGATTTTCGCCTGCATATTTCTGATGATGTTAATAACTGCAAAAACAAAATTTTATCCAAATATATCTTCTCCGAAAATGTTTGCACCCTAATTGTACATGTCCACTAATTTATATCTTCTACTGGTTCTACATGTATTCAGTTGACACAGTATTTAGACTTAGATATTTGTACTTTTATCTGATTTTACTTCTTCTCAAACTGACTAGTTTAATTTTAATTTTTTTAAGACCTTTTTCATCCACTGAGGGTAATTTTTAGCATTATATGGCTTCAGCTTGTTATGATGTACAATCTTTGAGCTACCGGAAGCATTGAATTGGATTTCATAATCTAAGGCATTCATCCTTTTTATAATGATAAAAGGACCAGCATATGGCATTTGCAACTTTTGACATATCAACTCTTTCCGTGTTTCATGTAAATACCATACTAAATCTCCGGGTTTGTAGTTATAAAGTGACTGTTTTACATCATAATTAACTTTTTGTCTAATTGTTGCTTTCTGTAAATTATCTCTAGTGATATCATGTGCTTTTTGCATTCTTGCTTTAAGTTTGTCCACATATTCACCATAAGATGACACTTCCTCTCTCAAATGTGTGGTTCCACTTCCAAAAGCAATTTCTGCAGGAATTCTAACTTCTCTTCCTAACATTAAAAGATTTGGTGTCATTTCGGTACTGTCATGCGGAGTAGATCTATAAGCTGTGGCTAAACAACCTAAATTCAAATCCCAATCAGTTTGTTCCCCTTTTAAATAAGCTCTTATCATTCTCAACATGGTCTTATTAAAATTCTCTGTCTGTCCATTACAATGCGGATTCCGCGGTGATGTTCTTGTTTTTCTTACTTCTAACATCTGACATAACTCGGCAAAAATAACACTTTCGTAATTTCCACCCTGATCACTATGAATATCCAGAGGACACCCATATCTGCATATAACTTCATTTAATATTACTCTAGCGGTAGTTTCAGCTGTTTGATCGGGAACTGGAAAAATTTCGACCAATTTACTGAAGCTGTCTGTAACCACTAAAATATACCTATTCCGTCTAGGTGTTTTTGGTAATGGCCCAACGAAATCTGTTGCTAACCTATCCATTGGGGCACCTACTCTCATACTTCCTAATGAAGCTCTAGGATTTTTTGGAGGTGGTTTGTTGGCACCACATGTACTACACTGAATTATCCAGTTATTTACATCCTCTCCAACCCCATACCAATAATATCTCTGAAGTAACTTTCTCTTTGTTTTCCTCCTACCAAGGTGGCCTGCCAAAAGTGCATTATGCATTTGGTAGAGAACTTCTTTCTTTATACACCTTGAAGTAAGAAACTGCAGTTTCACTTCCATCTTTAGATATCTTTCTTCTAAAGAGAAGCCCTTGCTTCATCTCTAGACTATCCCAATACAAAAGATAATGTCTTGTAGAGGGACTCACTGCACATGCTATTGCCACATCGGGACGTTTCCCTTGATCCATCCACTCACATAGTGGCCTTAAATCGGGGTCACTACGTTGTTTCTTTCTCAAATTACTTGCGGAAAGAAATTGATTCCATGGAAACCACACATCCCTCACCGGCATATCCATTCTTGTGGATATTCTTCTGCATGTATCACCAGTGGCCAAACACCACATTAATTGATAGAGACTTTTCTCTATTAAACCATGAAGTCCATCAAGGTTCCACAAACCTCGAATGGAATAATCACTTCCTTTTATTCCATTAAGTAAATCTTGTGACTTCTTTCCAAGATTTTTATAAATCTTCAACATCACAGGCTCTCCTTGACCTGTTAAATTCACATCAGGCACAAATATGCTGATCAAACACAACAACACTGCTAGTAATAGACTCATTACTCGGTTGCAACACCACCTTACTAGGTTCTCAAAATCATACAAAACTTCTTTGTATGTTAAAACTCTTATGACTTTCTTAGTCTTTGACATGTTATACTTATTCACCATGTCATCTGCTCGTTTACAACATTTTTTACATGGACCACATTTCAAATTTTCCATAATTTCCTCTGAAGCGCAGTTGCAGTCTTCATCATTTGGGTATCTTGACAGGCTGTCGGCATTACCATGTTTGGTTCCAACCCTGTACTCGATATGGAAATTATACGCCGAAAGTATCTCTATCCAACGAGCTATACGTGATTTCGGTTCTTTAAAACCCATAAGCCATGTAAGTGCTCTGTGGTCTGTTCTAATAATAAATTTTCGTCCTAATAAATAATGACGAAAGTATTCCACAAAATATCGAACTGCTAGTAATTCTTTATCTGTGACGCAGTAATTACGTTCAGCTTTATTCAACGTTCTGCTAGCATAGGCTATGACTTTCTCAACACCATCTTGAACTTGACTGAGAACTGCTCCAATACCAAAATCTGAAGCATCTGTGTCGAGAATAAAATTTCCTCCATTTCTTGGGTTTGCCATGATATCAGGACTGGTGAGTCTACCTTTTAAACCATTAAAAGATTGTTGACACTCATTGGTCCATATCAGTTTGCTATCATTCTTTGTCAAGCCCAACAACGGTTTTGCTACTTCCGAAAAATTCTTGACAAATCTTCTATAATATGAGCACACTCCCAAAAACTGACGCACTTCTGTGACATTTGAAGGTTCTTTCCATTGTAAAATCTTCGCCACATTATTTGGATCAGGTTGCACTCCAGCTGCAGTAACCTTGTGACCTAAGAAAACTACTTCGGATTTTATTAGTTCACATTTTTGCGGCTTTAATTTTAAATTATCTGCTTTTATCCTGTCAAGTACAACTTTGAGACGTTTTAAATGTTCTTCAAAAGTAGCCCCGAATACAACCACGTCATCTATGTAAACAATGCAAGAAGTCCATTGTAAACCTTTAAGAGCCAATTCCATTACCCGCTGGAAAGTTGCACTCGCTGTGGATAACCCGAAAGGCATTCTCGTGAACGCGTACAGTCCATGCTTACTAATAAAGGCTGTTTTAGGTATATCTTCTGCTTTCATAGGAATTTGGTGATACCCCGAAGTTAAATCTAAAGTGCTAAATATAGTGGAATTTGCTACTGCATCAAGACATTCATCTATTTTTGGAATAGGAAATGAGTCCCCTTTACACACTGCATTAACCTTGCAAAAATCTACACAAACCCTAACTGAATTATCTTTCTTACGAAACAAAACGAGAGGTGAACTCCAAGGAGAGTTACTTTCTCTAATGATCCCTTGAGCTTTCATTTTTTCTATCGCCTCCTTTTCTTCCTGACCAAAAGCTAATGGAACTCTACGAAAAGTTTGTTTAATTGGACGAATGTCACCCGTATCGATGGAGTGTTCAGCAAGATTAGTAAGACCAACATCATTTTCATGTTTTGAAAATGTATCTGAATGATTAATGAGAAGCTGTGCCACTTGCCCTTTTTCAGTTGTCTCCCTTCCCTTAGTTGCATCTAAAAATAACCCAGTCATGTGCTCTGGCATTTGTTTCGTTAAAGTTTGCAGCTGTTCAGTTAAATGCTTTTTTGTAAATTTTGAACCTATTTGTTCAGTTGATTTTTCGGATTTAACAAATGAAATTCTACGAATGCTGCTCATATTTAATGTTTCATTCTCATCTTCAATATCTAACAATGTAGCCACAATAGAATGGTTGGTTATACTCTCAGCTGATGCAATAATAGCCTCTTGATTAATAGACACTGCTGTATGGTGAGGGTTTAATACTCTAACTTTTACTGTGGGAGCCTTGTTAATATCTGCCAGGCTCGATGCCATTACTAATGGATAACTATTAGCAAACTTGTTTGTTGGCTCAATTAATACTGGACATTCCTCTTTATCATCATCACCCTCAGTTCTATCAACAAAAACTTCTACAATCTGTTCAGAAAAAGGTTCTATTTTAAAATGATCTGCTGCTCTAACTTTTCTAACAACCGTCTTTCTAATATGTGTGCAAGAGATTTCTACCCCATTTAAAAATATTTTTCCTTCACTCAAAATAATATCTGCTGATTTTCCTTCTGATCCTGACAATATATCCATACCCACTAAAGCATCATCAGTGATATCAGCTATTACAACTCTGCTTTTAATGGTAAGTTCACCAAGTTTCATACTTAGAAAACAAGTACCATATGTTTTAAGAGAATCCCCTCCTGCATGAGTGAGATTTACTTTTCCCCGTAACTTTAAATTCTTTTTCTCTTGAATCTCATCATATATTTTCCTAGAAACCAAAGTTTTCTCTGCCCCTGTGTCAATAATGAATTTAGCTGAAACACCTTCAATAGATCCATTAACACAAATATCAGATGGAGTGGGAATTTCCCTTCTAACCTTTACATTTTCTGTTTCTTGTTTATTTATTTTTGCTGTTGATATATTGTCATCTTTATTTTCCTTTAGGCCTTTATTTTCAGACACTTTGACCAATTTTAGGCCTGCTGGATTGGTCTTTGTGAGTTTAACTGGCTTGTTACCCTGGGTTGTATATTATTTCTTGATTGTTGTCTATATGTTTGCTTGTTTGGACAATTTCTCAATATGTGAAACATTATTTCTATTTCCACTAGAAATATCTCTATGTCCATCTTCACTATCAGATGACGAATCCTGAGATGTTTCTCTATCTCTGTGTAACCGTACAGGTCTCACTGTAGGTCCATCTCCTTTTGCTTTAATATTAGCCATTTCTTCTGACATACTATGTATAATGTGTGTGAGTTGAGCTACAGAATCTTGTACTTGATTCATCTGTTCTACTACTGCATTTAGGGTGGGGGTGTCATGCTGTACCATTGAATGCTCAGGACTAATACTAGTGTTATTCACACTCGAGTGACCCTCACTACTGACAGGAGTAGTTACTGTTTGAGTCTTGGATCTAGTCTCCATTCTGGTTAGACTAATTTTCAAAGTTATATTTCAACAATTATAACTGCAGTTAACCTTAATGTAACATATATAATCTCTATGCAATATAGTTATCTTCTAACTTTTATTTCTTTTTACCACTAATAAAATACTATTCTAATGGTTATGATCGTTTGCCTTTCACAGTTACTTACTAATCAAATATGGTTTAGTAAGAACTTTTCCAATTTAAATTTTGAGGTTCGAATCTCTGGATGTGATAAAAAAAATCATAATCACATCCCACTTCTGACACCATTTAAACTGTAACGACCGTGGCCATACATTCATAGCAACTCTCATTAGAGAAATAATAATTCATTTTGTCAGGATGAATCATAAGTGATTTGAAAGGCAAATGAGTAACCAAACAAGATGTAAATAAATAATATTTGTTTATTTATTTCTGCACAAACAATATATTTCAATCTTGGTGTATTCTCAACAGTTTTTCTTATTCTGTATAACTAATTCTAATTTCAACACTATCACTAATTAATAACACTGAGCTACTTCAAACTATACTACTGAAGTTGTTTCCCCAATATGCAAATTTGCATGCTATTTTTATACCAAACGTGTATTTTATCCCTTTCTTTATACTTCTTTCTTTTCTAAATAATCATTTCTGTCATTAAGGATTTGAACAACAAATGTTCATTAGTATTTAATGTCAATCTTCTAAACTGCATTCTATAATTTCAATGCTTGTTTTGGTATACAACAACTTTTTCTGTGTGTACTGTTATTTACTTTACGTGTCGAATTTAGTCCTATAAATAGAACTGTCAAACGGTAAGAACTCCGTTATTACTGATTAGGACATGTAATCTAACCAAAAATTACTTTTAAATAATCTTATAAAAATGAGTGAAGCCGTTATAATTCGTTTTGTAACTTTGCTAAAATAATTGTTTAGTTTGTAAACATAAAAATACACCCATGTACCCGTGATAAACGTTTGTGGCTTCACTGACCGGCGCTGTCAAACAACTGCTTATATATATGCAAACGACCCCAGCACAGCTGAATAATCAGCTCTGGCTGGAATTCCAGCAATGCAGGTGACCTGTGACCCAGCCTTGCTGGGCTATCGCACATGCGCTGTGCGTGTCTATAGTTGTTGCCGTAAAACGACCTAATTACTAAATAATAAGTAGAAATAGGTAATTAATTATGTTTTACCTCTATTAAACATCTACTTAAATTAATTACATTGCATAACTAAATGTTAATACTTTATCGGTAACATCATATGTAAATAATTATATTAAACGACAATAATTGCCGTAACACGAATCGTCGCTAATGATGGCCGTTCAAACGTGTCTTCTCACAGTTTATTCATCTTCACCACGGACAATACGATGTGGAATCCTCTGTTCCTCTGTTGGCAAACAATTACAAACATGTCTTTTCAGGTAACTGTCCTTCGAATAATAACTGTCACGCGTGAATATCACAACAAATGTTCAAAGTTATGAAGTTTCCTTTTCGCCCCATGACGAAATCGCACCGTGTGTAAACTGACCCATAAGTTAACATTTACTAATAGCATCATACATACCGCTAAATAAACAAATTACGTAATTAACCAACTACTCAGTTTTGTAACTGATGTGTGTACCATATCAATTAATATACACAACTATTCTGTACTATTGTTTACCGACATTAATATAATAATAATATTAAAATGTCAGATCCTTCCATTATGGGGTACCTGTAAAAAAACAGTACTCAAATTTTGTGCGAAACTAGGGGTGCTGTAGAAACATCTGGTTATACCGAAAATGAGCCATGAAAGGTACCATTTTCTGAAGTTAATACTTTAAAAGTTTAAAGTAGAGGTTGTAGTACTGATATTTATAGGTCATAGTTTGGTTGATATATTGCATATATATAGTGTTTTTAAACACAAACGTTAACATGGTCGTCTGTGGGATTTTAATTGGTATAGTCTAACCTATAGCACATATTCAGGCCAATATCTTAACACTGTCACCAATAGTATTTTAATTGGTATAGTCCAACCTATAGAGAAAGTGACATTTTGTGGTATGTCCTAATTATCATAAATTCCAGTTTTTAATTGATGTGTAACTGCCATTTTGAATTAATTAGTAATCATGGAGTCATTGTTTGAACATGTGCAATATCTTTTAGACAAAAAAAACTGAATTTAATGTAGGTGAACATGCATGTAGCATGTGGTTAGGTTCCATGAATGCTGATGGATATGGCCGCCAGAAAGTACATTAAATTGGCCTAACACCCCTGCACCCAAAATAGAGAAAGCTCACAGACTGGCATACATGATAAGACACAAGAAATGGCAGTTCATAAAAGAGTGCTTGCAATATCTCATTTGTGTCACAATAGGCAGTGCATGTTGGATCATTCAGACATGTATGTGATTGACTAATGCTGTGACGTTTGGAGCATAATTTATTTTTCGTAGCAATAGCCAACACTTGCTTCTGTGATGTGTTGTGTTCTGTTGCTGTGTAGACCACCTGAGTGGCAGGTTGGAAAGGGGAGTCTTTCACAACCACCTGACCACCTGAGTGGCAGGATGAAAAGGGAAGTCTTTCCAACCCCAGAATATAATGGATTGTTGTACATGCCATCACATTGTAAATTTACTGCATTTGGTTGGCAACCCCTGATAGTGTTTATTGTTTTAAGATTGTTTTTCCTAGCCTGCATGTCGGTTTTGTTACTGTTTGTAATAGTGTCACATATTTTGTTTGCAGTTTTTTGACACCCCGCAACAGATTGTGCTGGTATCTTCATGCAGAGACACAGGAGCCGGAAGTTTTGAACACCAATGGACATTTTCGTTAGACCAATCTGCACTGACACATTTGGCTGAGCTGCCTTACGACCTGGACACTTTCGCTTTGGACTGTCCACCTCTGTGTACAAGTTGTACATACCAGAGTGGTAAGTACAAATGTTACAGCACAAACGCTGCCGAGTGCACACACCCCTTCTTTTTTCCGCCGGGAAGTCCCACATCAGTTGACCATGGCATTCTGGAGATAAAGTGCGGTGGTCGTTGTATGTACTATTCATCATTTGCTCCAGTTTGCCCATACTGAAATAGAAGCCCATAAATACTAGCACTACCTCAATTCTTAATGTTTTCTGGTTTCTAGCATTTGCATTGATGGATTATCTCCCTTGGACTGTTGGACTGTTTTCACCAGTTCTACCATGTCAAATTGACATTGTTTGCAAGCCATATTTTTCAAATCTGACTCTTTGTGATTGTGTTTGTAATCACATAAATAGTGTATTTATCCAACAAAAATGTGATTTGCATGCTACAAGGTATGTAATGTGTAACTTTCATATAAAAGGTATAATTTAATTGCTTTTTTCTTATTTTTTCATGTTCACCTACATGTACATTAAATACAGTTTTTTTGTCTAAAAGATATTGCACATGTTCAAACAATGACTCCATGATTACTAATTTTTTTCAAAATGGCAGTTACACATCAATTAAAAACTGAAATTTATGATAATTAGGACATACCACAAAATGTCACTTTCTCTATAGGTTGGACTATACCAATTAAAATACCATTGGTGACAGTGTTATGATATTGGCCTAAAACTACTATACACAATGTATCAACCAAAATACATGTACGAACCATAGATATGAATACAACAACACCTCACCCAAAGTAGTGACTGAGATCAATGATAACATTATTAGAATTTGAATGATAAATTAAGTTTACATTTTATGTAAGTTGGAAATGTTGATGAATGTTTATTTATTGTCTACCATGAATAAATATATAACCTGTTATGTTGTTATTTTATTTATTCTCTGCCATGAACAAATATATAACCTGTTATATTGTTATTTTATTTATTCTCTGCCATGAACAAATATATAACCTGTTATATTGTTATTTTATTTATTATCTGCCATGAACAAATATATAACCTGTTATGTTGTTATTTTATTTATTATCTACCAGGAATAAATATATAACCTGTTATATTGTTATTTTTATTTGTTTTAAGTCACAGACTCTAGTTTTTAAACGCTGCGACAAATTTAAAACTATTTTAGCTATTCTTAATACATGAAACGAGATATTTGTTATATTTTATTGTTATAGGCGTCGGGGGGGGGGGGGGGGGGGGGGGGGGGGGGGGGGGGGGGGGGGGGGGGCGCTGACCCCAACTCTGAAGCTGGGGGGGCACAATATGAACTCGCATTTAACAAGTATGGTAACTGAATCTGGTACAAGCCTGCTTATTGTTGTCATGCTAATGTCAGGCTGTCAACTGTGATGACGAAGTTGGCCAACTCCACGGTTGCGTTGCAATTTCCCCAACTCGGGTCCTGGTCTGAGGTTATACATGTAGGTGTATGATTAGTACCAATCGACGGAAAAACCGATGTGCGCTACGCTATATAGTCTGTGTTCATATATCTATATGGTGTTGCGCGTATCGGTGCATGTTCTATCGACTGGTACTAATCATACACCTATAACTTCAGACCAGGATCTGAACGCCCGTGTTAATAATGGGTTATACGACGATAATCGAGTTGTAAGGACACTTAGACTAGCAACTGGACAGTCGTAGAAGTCGTGACAGCAGAAAGTTGGCCAACCTTCTGCTAGCACTTAGAAGCCTAACCCTAGCATTAGTCCTATCTTTATTCAGAAGTGGGGTGGGGGCAGACTGACTTTTGTCCGAATTAAACGAAAATGCCCGAATCTGGATAACAACAGTTATTCTTATCAGCATTACTACCAAACAGCTATATAAGGTTGCAGACGAATCATTACGCATTTGTACACGGATTATGTACTAATTTTGAGGGTAGAATGATGGAAATCTATGGTAAAAAGGGTCTCAGATTAGCACATCATTTTTGCAGCGATACCCCCCCCCCCCCCCCCCCCCCCCCCTCGGAATTTGTATTTGGCGTTGTCATAACATTAGTGTCTCAGACTTTGTTAGAATGAATGAATGAATGAATGTTTAACGACACCCCAGCACAAAAATACACATCATATAAAAATAGTATTTATATATATTTATGTAAAACAACAGTGTAAGGAGCTGTGGGTGAAAAGTATAATACAATACATAAAATCAAGGTACAGACTCTGTTAGAGTCTAGAGTCTAGACTCTAAAAGTTTTATAAGCACCAGGCCAGACTCGATCTCTAATGACGTCACACACATACAATTTATATGGCGTTGTCATGACGTTACAGTCTCAGACTGTATTAGAGTCTCGATTCTAGACTCTACACGTTTGATAAGCACCAGGCCAGGGCTCTAAATTTGAAGTAAAAGATGGTTATTTGGTTAAGAAAAAAATGGACTGCTAAGAAAACAAAAAATGTCCTACTGAAAATAAAACAGCACCGGTTGAGGGAAGAGTTCGGGACAGTTTGTGAAACATTAGAACAACCGAAATGTATTTTAGATTCATTCATTCATTTCAACTTATTTCTGTGGTCATATCCAATTAAAGTTCAAGCACGCTGTCCTTGACACACATTTCAGCTATCTTGGATTTCTGTCCAGGACAGTGGGCTAGTGGTTAGTTGTTAGTGAGGGAGAAGTCGGTGTAGTGGCTCTGGGTGGGAGCCGGTACCGGGCTGCGAACCCAGTACCTACCAGCCTTATGTCCGATGGCTTAACGACGACAACACCGAGGCCGATACCGGGCTGCGAACCCAGTACCTACTAGCCTTATGTCCGATGGCTTAACCACGACACCACCTAGACGGTACCGGGCTGCGTACCCAGTACCTACCAGCCTTATGTCCGATGGCTTAACCACGACACCACCTAGGCCGGCACCGGGCTGCGAACCCAGTACCTACCAGGGCTTAACCACGCGAACCCCAGTACCTACCCTAGCCTTATGTCCGATGGCTTAACCTTACCGATGGCTTAACCACGGCACCACCTAGGCCGGCAGGCCGGCACCGGGCTGCGAACCCAGTACCTACCAGCCTTATACCCGATGGCTTAACCACGGCACCACCGAGGCCGGTTGTATTTTAGAGATTTAATGGAATCAATATACAAGTATAAGAGAATCACGACCTAAACAGCAGACGAGAAACCGTACAAACATCTCTTAAAAATAACCACGACACCACCTAGACGGTACCGGGCTGCGAACCCAGTACCTACCAGCCTTATGTCCGATGGCTTAACCACGGCACCACCGAGGCCGTTAACCGGGCTGCGAACCCAGTACCTACCAGCCGTATGTCCGATGGCTTAACCACGGCACCACTGATCCGTTGAAACCCCATACCCCCCCCCCCCCCCACCACCACCACCACCACCACCACCACCACCTCCATTGGTCAGTAACACAGTGGTAGAGCTCTTGTTTCAGGTATGATAGCTTGCGGGATCAATCGCCCCGTCCCAACTAGTACCCTATGGCTGGTATACCAAAGTCCGTGCTATCTAACTGTTTGTATGCAGTTATACAAGGAAATTATTTTGTCACATTAAGACGTTATGTTGTTTTCGCCTATTGAAAAATGTGTATATTGCACACAAAAATAGTATTGTCATGTCATTTCCAATACACATATATTTCTTCTTACGGCGAACCCAACTGAAATTATTTGTAGAAAACAGTCGTATAGAATGATCGGATGGACTATAGTTGCTGAAATGCCTATATTTTAAATTTAGTGCTTCGCCTCGGGTAAGGACGGTGGGCTATCGGGCTATTTTTCGTTCCACCCAGTGCACCACGACTGGTATATCAAAGGTCGTGGTATGTGCTATCATGTCTGGAATGGTGTATATAAAAGATCCCTTGCTAGTAATGGAAACATGTAGCGGGTTTCCTGTCTATGACTGTCAAAATGACCATATGTTTTACATCCAATAGCCGATGATTAATAAATCAATGTTTCCTAGTGGTGTCTTTAAACATCAGAAACAAAAAATTGTCTCGCATAATAGGTTGAAAAAGGCCTCGGTGGCGCATTGGTTAAGCCATCGGACTACAGGCTAGTAAGTATAGGGTTCGCAGCCCGGTACCGACTTCAACCCAGAGCGAGTTCTTAAGAAAGAAAGAAATGTTTTATTTAACGAAGGACCGTACAGATATTGAGAGAGGAAACCCACTGTCGCCACTTCATGGGCTACTCTTTTCGATTAGCAGCAAGGGATCTTTTATATGCACCATCACACAGACAGGGTAGTACACTCCACGGCCTTTGATATACCATTCGTTGTGTACTGGCTGGAACGAGAAATAGCGCAATGGGGCCACCGGCGGGGATCGATGTCACACCGACCGCGCATCGAGCGAGCGCTGTACCACTTGGCTACGTCTCGCCCCCGAGTTCTTAAGGGCTCAGTGGGTAGGTGTAAGGCCACTACGCCCTCTTCTCTCTCACTAACCACTAACCAACTAACAACTAACCCATTGTCCTGGATAGACAGCCCAGATAGCTGAGGTGTGTATCCAGGACAGCGTGCTTGAACCTTAATTGGATATTAGCACGAAATAAGTTGAAATGAATTAATGTTAAAGGTGAATTGAGAAATGGAGAAGAGAAGTTGTTAAAACTCACTTTCTTTCAACTTTCCTCCCGTCCGTGTCCACCCGGTCCTGGCTCTCACTCCCCATAGCACGCTGACCGAGATCGCACTGAGAACACCGATACGACACTTGTCCTCACACACCAAGGCTGACCGCAACAACAGAAATACTTGACACACGGCAAGGTAGCAAGGAATCACTACGCAGATATAACGGGGCGCCGGCCAACGCTTAAAGGCACACTGTCACGGATTTAAGGACCTTATTTCTCTAAATATGGATAATAAATTAAAAATTACATTAATTGTTGGAAACCAAATCTAGCTATTGCATCACCTTAACTGAACCATGATGCAGTAAAATCCATGTCAACCCTCTCGGCAATTTTATTTTTTTAATTATGGACCATTGCCATAATTTAGTTATTTTTAAAAAATATCATTAATAAATAGAGTATGGTGGTTATGAAGATGATTGAATAAAGTACATTTAGGGACAAATCAAATTATTTTTGTTCAGGTAATACTTTGTTAGACCATTAAAGGAATGCTAAAGCAAGGCTTTTGGACTGGTGTGCATATTCAACGATACATAATGCACATTATTGCTTAATATCAAAAAGTATAATCGTATTGTTAATTAATAAAACGGTTAAATGTGACGGCTATTATATATAACGGGCGCAGCCATTTTGTACCATCCCAGTGAATACGCATTCTGGCAAGCTGGTGATTACGTAGTACATAACGTGTCACGTCAGGAATTAGTCTTCGAACTGAAGAAACAAAACATACCTGATTTTTGCGGATGCATCGCAATGTTCTGTAATAATATTCATCCCAGTAACACAGCAGTGTGTATATTATGTGGTTTATTTTTCAATACAAAATAAACCATCATTGTCAAAGTGTTGAAATAACTGTATTATATTTTGTATATAAATTAACCCACGTACTGAAATAATAGTCGGAGTGTTTTCTTGCTTAATTGGTCTTTTCTTTCCGTGGCCTGTACCTGTGGTTCTTGATTGGCAGGTGTATATTTAGACGGTCCCTAGACACTGTATCTAGACACACTAAAAAGACGTGCCTTTTTTATGAAGATCACAGGGTATTGTGTGATAATCTCAAATCGTAATGGACTTTACCAGCTCTATTACTGTAAGTAATTTTGTAAAACCCTTGATTAAGTAGACTTTCCCATCTAAAATCACAAAACTGACCAAGTACGTAGTCCCAGAGAAAAGAAAATTATCACTTGGGTATCGTGAGTGGTCGTTTTTGCTCGAACGTATCCTACCAATAGGCCTAATAATATGCATTGTTTCTTTGGATTTAAAAAAACAAAAAACAACTATAACGCCATTTCGTTATATTGATGCAAATTGAAATATATTGAAATAGTTTATTATACTATCAAATCATTTATGTTGTTCTACAAGTCAGGTTGATGAAAGCGAAGCGCCTTGTCGTAAATTAGAGCATTTGTTTACACTGTGCATAATAGAGAAGTTGGACCTGAGCTGACGTCACTTCGCCCCAAGCTATACCACCGGACGTCACAAAAACGAAACAAGATGGCTGCCCTCAGTTAGCAGGAATAATCACGTTTTTTTAAATTAATTCTAAAATTACGCGTTTTTTATTTGTTAGTGTCAGTATGTCTTGGTTTTCCGGGTATGCATCTTTCCAACACATAAGACTCTTGTTGGAGTTTAGTCTACCTTTAAATAGGTCAGTGATCTGTGACAATATGCCTTTAAAGGCGCTTTCTACAATTTGCTGTTTAAAAATTATTTTGTTCTATCTGCACTTTTTCGAAATGTTGGGAAACTGAGTTTGAACGTTTGAGGTGTTGGTATTACTAAATAAGCTTTTATTGCAAGGCACCAGGTATATCATATGTATTTTTAACTTGAACACTGTCAATTGGGCATATAAAACTCGACAAAATATTAGTAAATACTCCAAAACAACAAAATAAGACTGAGATAGAACATAATAATTACAACAAATGAAACTTGTAAATTATACTGTTCTATCTGCTGTACAATAGATTTGCCCATAGGTTTGTTATAAAGTGGAATAGTCAATGAAAATTTCACATTTTCTTTATCTTGCAGCTTCCAGCAAGTGAAAACATATTTCGTAAAGATCAAATATACTTTAATAAATTATATCCATGTAGGAAATAGAAAAATAAATGATTGTTTTTGTTTTTGGCAATGTAAACTACAGCACGTAGTTATAACTGAAACGAAGTACATAAAATTAGTATTCTATTAAAACACGTGCTTTTAATAACTTGTAAAACAAAAACAAAAGGCAAACTTCTGGAAACTGTTTTACGTTAATAGAGAAAACAGTAATTCCATTTTGTAATTTAGTTAGATTTATTTTTCTTTTGAATGGTTCTGGTGTCCATCAGTCTATAAAGCTTGACGTCAACAAAATAACGTTCGAATCTTAAATACAAAGGAAGCATACTACATTTAGAAAACCACCACAAAAAAAAGAAGAAAAAACCCCCAAAAAAACAATCCTCAAACACATTGCAGAAGAAAAAGGATGGTAAACAACTACAACATGTACATGTAATCTCGACTGTAGTAAATAAGAGAATCATGATTTAGATGGTGGTAGATACAACTGTAACTCTAACTGTAAACGTATATGTAACTGCAAACTTTAACTATAGCTTCATCTGCAACTGAAACTGCAACTGCAACTTCAACTAACTGTACCTATAATTGTGTCTGTAAATATACATGTAGGATGGACTGCATGTATGCCTTGTTATCTAACGGCATGAATTTAAGCATGGATTTATGATTTTGTCTTTACCTGTGGAATCGGTTTTAATACAGACGGGGCAGGGAGTTGGAACTTAATGTTTTGGTTTCTTGCTTTTTGTCGAAGATTACCTTCATCTTCCTCGCCTAAAAATTATAATTTAAAATGTGCAACTTTGGGTTTCTAAGATGAAATACTGATCATTTTCAATTTTGTGAAGGGTATAACATGAAATTTTAGGCATTTTGATATAGACTGATAATCTAAGAACATGTTGGCTTTCATTTGAATGATGACCATTGGCCGTCTACCGACTTGTTTCAATAAACGAATAAAACTCAATGGGCTATAATACTCTTTGACCTTTACGGTCTTTTCCTTCAGTTTTGCTGTGGAGATTAACTACTTCCTGAATTGAAGAGAGCCCTGGTTCACAAAACTTTTGCTGAATAATTTCGACTATATCTGGCGATAAACTCTTTCAATGCTACTACTACTATTATCCTGTTCAATTATTTAGACCCAAAGTTTTTTGCAAATGTTACGTTTATTTCCTATTCGATATTTGTTTTCTTTGCATTTACATGAAAACAAACCCAAACCCCGACAGGTTTTATATACAAATCATCATATAAAATGCACGAAGTTGACTTAATTCCACTTTTAAAAAATCTCTGTGTCTTTTGAATGCACGTTATTTCTCCTATAAATAACTAAGGTCATTTGCATATCAAAAGCATCATTCTATAGTGCGTTTCAAACTAATGTTCGGTTCTATCGTCCTATCCGCACAAATCGTAGTATGACCTATATTTAAGAAAATATCTGTAAACATGAAGCAGGCGCGGATTCAGGTGGGGAGTTCAAGTGACAAAACCTCAGTTTGAAAAAAAAAAAATGTATCAAATATTATAATTATATTGTGGAATACACAAGCGCGCGCGCTGAAGGGAGAGAGAGAGAGAGAGAGAGAGAGAGAGAAGAGAGAGAGAGAGAGAGAGAGAGAGACACGTCATTTATGTAATGACGCACTCCACATATTTTAATCTATGGTTATATGGTTATAGGGAGAGAGAGAGAAGAATATGGTATGCATGCGATTGGTGGAGGTGTGACCCTCTGCACAACCCCAACCCCACTTAAGGCTTCTTTTGTATATGGAGCGGGACGTAGCTCAGAGGTAAAGCGTTCGCTCATGGTAGGTCGACTGATCGATCCCACATGGTGGACCCATTGGGTTGTGTCTAGTTCCAGCCTGTGCACCACAACTGATGTATAAAGGCTGTGGTATGTGCTATCCTGTCTATGGGATGGTGCATATAAAACGTCCCTTATTGCTTATCGGAAACAGTGGCCCATGTGGCGGTAGCGAGTTTCTTTCTCACTGTCATAATGCTCCTTAACCGTTTTGTCTGACGCCACATAAACGTATATCGAATGCGTTGAGCGTGTCGTTAAATAAACATTTCTCTCGTATGTATGTGTAGTCTATATGCATTTCTAGTCGATTAGTTTATAGGTTGTTAGGTTGTTTGATAGTGAATGATACGGAAATAAATTGTTTTTGGTGTTAAAGAGTTCATGCATACATTAAAGTAATACTCCTGATGGGTATGGAGAAATAACTTAATCAGTCGACGAACTCATTTCTTTATCACTATCTTCGTTAAGGGGGACTATCACAGAGGGTATTTTATTTCTTATAAAACTATTTTGTTTTCTAAAATCTTCTTCGATCTTTATTACATGTTTAACTGCGTCAGAGAAGTGTGTAGGTGTGACAGAGTTCAATGCATGTGCAAGTTCTCTCCGCACCGTGGTCATTTTACCATCATTATGACGAGCTATGTGCCCTTTGACTTGACTCCAGATCAGTTCTATCGGATGGAGTTCAGAATGTCTTGGCGGCAGTCTTAGACACAAGTGCCCATGGCGTTCAGCAATATCATCAGTAACAAATTGCTTTGCACATTTGTTACTTTTCACAAGTTCATAAAGAACTGGCTTTGTCATGTTACTCTCAAAAGGTATATTTTTGTTTCGTAGCCACGACTGAATTTCTTCCTTTTTAGCGTTTAGTGCAGGACATCGTGTAATCTCAGTTAATTTGTTGTGGTAGCTTGCGTTATCCATGACGATAACAGAAGGTTCTGGTAGAGCAGGCATAAGTTGTCATGATTCATCTCACCATGATAGTCTCCGTCTGTTTTTTTAGCCTCAAAGATCAATTCACAGCCATCTATCAATCCATATTTATCACAGCCAGCATGACAAATAATAAGTCTTTTTCCCTTCCCAGTCACCGAACAGTTTAGGAACTCGATCAGCAGCGTCTGATTTCGGCAGGTGATTGGCGGTACTTGTGCCAGGGTGGATATCTGTCCAGTGGTGGGATGTTGTGTGGTTGACATTCACCCAGGTCTCATCTTGATACACTATTAAATATCCCTGTTCTCGTAAACTGGATATTTCATGGAGATAGGACAGTCTCCTGTCTGATATATTGGTGTCCTCAAAAATCACTTTTCCGGTTGTAGACATATGTTGGTATTTAAAATGGAGGTCATGGAGTGTTCTTCGTAAAGTTGATATGGATATGTTGATTCCACATTCCTCCCTTAAAGCCACGTTAATCTTATGTAATGTAGGTAATTCGCCCTCTCTATAAAATCTGTATACTCGTCGTCTAATAACATCTTTATCAAATAAGTCGATGAGTTTTCGGTCGCGTTTTTTAACAGTGATTTCTGTGCTTGGATTCGTAGAGCTTAGATTTTTCACAGTTCTTTTCACTGTTGAAACCGAAACTTTAAGTGCAGCGGCAACTCGATCGACAATTCGATAAGAAGCATACCTAGGTCTACCGCGCTGATATTCATCTTCAAAATAATCGAAAACGTTCTTAATACACGATTTTACATCAACTGAAGTGTTTTTCGATTTACCCATATTTTTCCGCAAATAACAATAACAAGAATGTCGACTAATACATTTTCAATGAATTTATATACCCTACCTAACTTGTATTTTACGTGGTTTACACATTGTTACAATAGCACGTGCAGTCATAGATCGAAATAATGATGTTATTGACCAAGCAATGCTATCGTATTTTGAACATTCAGGGCTGTGTCTGCGGGATGAAAAAGTGGTTGAACCCATACGAGTCCGAACAATAGCCCTTTGGTTTTTCGCATTACAAATGCAACCCCCAACCCCCAAACCCCAGCCCCTAGCACCACCCTAAATACTATATATATATATATATATACACGTATGAGTTCCCAATTTAGAGGCAAATTAAATAACATTTTTATTATTATTTGATGTTGGTGGCCTTTGACATTTTATCCCCCCCCCCCCCCCCACCCCGGTCTTCTGGGTCCGGCCCTGCATTAAATTTATTTATAAATTTGGAAAGCACATTCCTGCGGTGTGTGAGGTGATTTGTGTTTATTACTGTGCTACACCTCAGTTGTGTTAGGTTAGGTATGGTATGCTAATATATAATTGATATAATAAAATAAAAATACATAATACATTAGCTAAATTTATTAAATATAATGCACCTACAAGAAAGGGTTACATGTTCTGTTTGTTTACGGAAAGATTAGACAATGCTGTTACACACTGCAAAACAATAATAACCTTGATTTAGTGAAACAAGCTATAATGGCCTTCACGTAGCCTCAGATCCCAATGTTTTGATATGCAAATGACCGTAGTTATTTATAGGAGAAATAACGTGCATTCAAAAGACACAGAGATTTTTAAAAAGTGGAATTAAGTCAACTTCGTGCATTTTATATGATGATTTGTATATAAAACCTGTCGGGGTTTGGGTTTGTTTTCATGTAAATGCAAAGAAAACAAATATCGAATAGGAAATAAACGTAACATTTGCTAAAAACTATGGGTCTAAATAATTGAACAGGATAATAGTTTTAGTTACATAGTACTATTACAACAACTACTGATGCTACTACTACTACTACTACTACTACTACTACTTACTACCACTACTACTGTTAGTAGTAGTGGTAGTAATAGTAGTACTATTACTATTACTACCACTACTACTACTACTACAACTACAACTACAACCACCAACACAACCACTACTACGACAACGGCGTATACCACCATCACTACCACTACTACTATTACTGCTACTATTGTTTTTTTTTTTATGATGATGCCACCATTGTCGCTACTGCCGGTGCTGCTGCTGCTGATGATGAAGTACATTGTCCTTGACAAGAATATAAATATTGTCTTTTGTATTCTAATTCTTTACACCCGATGGTCGTATTGTATTAGAAATAATAGCAGAATGTAGACCTAAAGTCAAAACACTGTTGGTTATCACCAGTTTGAAGACTGTTATTTAATTCCGTTGCCTAGTGTCTGTATTTGGAGATGTCCCGGATGCTAGCTTACATCTATACATTATCTGTGATTGCTTTTAAGATAGCATTTCAGTGCTTCAGAGGACAAACGATTTTAAAGCATGTTCCTATTTGTCCATGACAATATTTACACTGTTGTCAAGGGTATGTTGTATGGCTTAAGTAGACCATACTCAATTTGTTTTAGATTTTAGAAATACATTGACTAACAGAATTGATTTACTCAAAAGAAAGAATAAAGTGTTAGTAAATTTATCCAAGGATACCTTAAAAAACAAACGTTATTGGAATAAATACAAATTGACTCTATGAAAAGGACAGATTCTCAAGTCTGTGCTTCAAAACATACCAGACGCGCAGAGAAAGTTCAAGCACATATTATTTTATAAGAATGACTATGGTTGCTTATCATAAAACCACAGTTATTTGGTTATTGGTTCTGAGTCGAGCTATAAGTTATGTTAATGGATACATCTCCAACATGCACAGTTCCATGCATTTAGGTAAATTTCAGAAACAAGACCACGCTGGTCTGCACGTGAATCTTGCAGAAGGCAACGACGTCATCAGCTTGCTGCAATGTTCTACGTTCTGTCAACGGAATGGTGGTTGTGATGGGTTCGTCTTCTGTAAGTCATCACCGTCCAAATGTTTCCAGTTCATCCATTCCAGTGCTGCTGCTGCTACCAACCTCTCTGATGTTTCTTCGTGTTCATTCTACGTTTCAAATGAGAAAACGGTAAGGTGTTACAAAATTGAATATTCCCCAGAAAAGTCCAATATATTAATGTGTATGAATACATCTTTTGATAGAAAATATATTAAAGGAAAACGAGGCTATACAAGGAAAGGAATTATATTTTCGTTTAAAGATCGTCTCTTTATATATATATATATAGCCAGGCTGATAGCGATCTGCTATATAATGCAGTTGCAACATTTAGTGTTACCCCCCCCAAACAAAAACAACAAAAAACCAACAACAACAACACAAAAAACAAACAACCTCCCCCCCCCCCCCCCCCCCCCCCCCCCCCCCAAAAAAACAACAACAACAACAAAAACAAAACCCAACAAGTCAGAGATGAAACTATTTTCTAGCAGATAGGCTACTCGGCAGCAATGAGTGTTTTCGAACAAACAGGATATTGTACACTCGTCTTTGGTACAAAAGTTGTAGAGCATTGGAAGGAACGAAAATTGGCACAGTATATAGGATAAGGGAGTTTTCGAACAAATAGGATTCTGTACAACCGGCTTTGATATAAAAGTCGCAGAGCACTGATTGGAAACAGAATTGGTACAGTAGATCCGCTAGGGGTGGGGTTTTTTTTTGTGTGTGTTTTTTTTAACAAACAGGACAATGTAAATACGACTTTCATATAAACGTCGAAGAGAACTGATTGCAACGAGAAGGGAGAATAAACGCCTGGGGTTTTGTAGTCGAAAGATTGTTTTCCCATTCCAGCTAGTGCCCCGCGATTGGTATTTTAACTGAAGGCCGTAGTGCTGCCCTGTTTGTGAGAAAGTGCATATACAATATCTAAGCTTTTTTCTGTAATGCGTACGTCTCACAACGACCAAATGATGATTAATAAATCAATGTGTTCTAGTGGTGTCGTTAAACAAAACAAACTTCAACTTTAATACACAGGTTTCGTATCCCGCAGGGTCCCTTCCCGATACTTATTTGACTGTTAACTTTTAATTTCCAGGCGCCACCTCCAAGTACGACACATACAAATGCAACAACAACAACCACTACAACAGTGACGACTACGACAACACCGACAATCACAAGCACGTCGACTACAACAGCCACTACACCGACAACCACGACGCCTGGGCCTATAACTACGACAACACAGACAACCACAAGCACGTCGACTACAACAGCCACTACACCGACAACCACGACGCCTGGGTCTACAGCTACGGTTGCATGCATCAACCTCACAGGCGGAGGATGTATGTGCCCCAATGGAGCGACTAACGCCGACTGTACTCAATATATGACAGGTAATAAACTTGTTTGTTTTGTTTAACGACACAACTAGAGCACAAAAATTAATCGTCGGCTATTGGGTGTCAAACATTTGGTAATTTTAACATGTAGTTTTCAGAGGAAACCAGCTACATTTTATCCATTAGTCGCAAGGAATCTTTTATATGAACTTTCCCCAGACAGCAGCACATACCACAGCCTTTGATAGATCAGTTTTTGGATACTGGTTGAAACAGAATGGGGATACACTTTATTTTGTGCATCAGTTGTGAGAGTTCTAGAAGTTATGGCGGCCTGAAATCAGACGGAGAATGCGTCTACACTACTGTCAAGTTCATGAGTTCGCCATCTTAGTCGGTAGGACCCATAGTTAACTACGGGCTTTAGGTAACAAGTGTCCAGTTATTTTTAGGCAATCTATCTACAGAATACCCTAGATATATATATGTTTTACTACCTCCCACCCCAGTTATTTTAGGAATTATTGCCATGTTATCGATGTGTTATATCAGTATGCAATTTTGTTTTATAATAATATATTGTTTTATAGTAACAGATGTTTTTACAGTGATAGATTAAACCGAGTCTTGAAACTGAGATGGTACAATGGAAACACCTGACAGAAAACTAAATGCCGAGACAACTGGGTAATTTAACGCAATCTGAACTGTCCTTCATCTACAACCCCTCACCCCCACCCCCACCCCACCCCCGCTTACTGACCCACTGCCGATGACGATATGACATTATTGCATTATGAGAGATCTTATCTTGGTGGTAAAATGCCAGATTTATATTAACAGACTGCAAGGATTACAAATATTATGATGGTACGACGGAAGGACTTCTGCACATCAAGCCATCGGCTTGGACTGGACCACCATTTCTAGTGCGCTGCTACAAAGGTGAAACCCTGATTCATATGCGAGACGACGTCCCGTCTTGTCACAGCTTGTCCTTCAACCGCTCATGGTCAGAATACAGACAAGGGTTCGGGGACATCCAGAATGGCTGTTTCTGGCTGGGCAATGACAAGATATCGGCGCTGACCAGATCAAGACCCTACGCGATGATTTTGGGTATGTTGGTTCATTCACTTCATTTACTTGAAAACCGGTGTAAACAGAATGCATGTCCGTAGGAACAGTTGTCTGCCCGAACTTAATCTCCTATGAATGCAGGTGCTAGGTCTAATATACCTAGGAATGCAAGTCCTAGGACTCACGTTCCTTATGAATGCTGGTCTGACTGCCAGGATATCAAGTCCGGGCCGGACTTGCATTCCTGGACAATCAAAATTTAAGTCCAGTCGTACACATAAAAATTAAATCATAAATGTAAACAAAACGAAAAACAGTTTCCTTTCTGGTTTATTTAATTAACTTAGAATACTGGCGCTTCTCTTTATTTAAATATTTTCTATTTATTCCAATATTTCCATTTATATCATTTGCAAGAGTTTGTACACATTTTGTTGACCTTATTACATGAGCAGAACCAAAGTCTTTATTCATTGCGTGTTGTTCCAACTAATAAATATTTAAATATTTAAAAGTAACTCAAAAACATTTTCCAAAATTCGAAGCATGTATTAGTACTCACAAATAAGTATAACTTGCCCATATGATATACCAACACAATTATCTGTTAGACATTATGTACTGGTATTTGATAATAATAATAATAATAATAATAATAATAATTTAACTATAAAAATGTGATATTTGCGTTATATAAATTATCTTGTTATTATATAATTTTAAGTTTGTGCCTTTTTGTCAATAATGTTGCAGGCGCGTGTACATAGGGTGTGTGGTGGGGTGGCGTGGTCTAAACACCCCTCTTGAAAGCAAATTTCTATTTGCCACAGTCTAGACCTCCCCCTGCATAACTTACTGAACTTGTGCCTGCTTTGTCAATTTTGCTCATTTTCAAAAATTAATTTGGTCTAACATATGACATATCAGACTCTGGGCTCTATGATATCTTAGTCCCAACCAACCATACCATCGATACATTTTTTTTATGTTAAATGGTTTTCATTAGGGTTTATCAATTAATAGAACTATCAATGACTAAGAGTTAGTTTTAGCAGCTCAATGGGCTACTACACCGACTAAAACAAAACAGTAACCCCTAAACAATTATCATACTGTCAATAATATGCACACTCAATTTACAAAGATACTTGTAAATAGACTAACTACTCATGACACTTTTACACCTGACAGTTTTGATCACAATAGGCATCCAGGCTCCCTTTTTGGGAGAAGGGGTGGGGGGGGGGGGGGGGCTGATTTTTATTGCCCGAATGAAATGAAAATGTCCGAGTCTGGAACAACGTATATTTATATTAGCATTACTACCAAGACGCTATATAGGATTCCAAACAAAACAGTCTGCATTTTTACATGGCTTTACAACTAATATTGCAGGCCCGTACGCAGGATTTTTAATGGGTGGGTGCGAATTGCTCGTGATGGGACCAACAACGGCCGTGGGCTAAGACTCAAATTTCTTTCAGACTAAATCGCAATAAGTAAAGATTCTATTTCGTGATAATTTCTGACAAAATAAGGTAAATAATAATAATGAGAATAAACTATTACGCCAGTTAAAGATAGTTAGTTTTTAGTATGTGTACATATTAAAGTTACTATATCTGGAATATTTTTAAAGGCATATTGTCACAGACCACTGACCTATTTAATGGTCTAACAAAGTATTACCTGAACAAAAATAATTTGTCATCTTAATAACCACCATACTCCATTTATTAATGATATTTTGTAAAAATAATTGAATTATAGCAATGGTCCATAATTAAAAAAATAAAATTGCCAAGAGGGTTGACATGAATTTTACTGCATCATGGTTCAGTTAAGGTGATGCAATAGCTAGATTTGGTTTCCAACAATTAATGTAATTTTTAATTTATTATCCATTTTTAGAGAAATAAGGTCCTTAAATCCGTGACAGTATGCCTTTAAAACTAAGCATTTAGAATAGACGATCCTGCTGTTGTTTCTTACTGCGACATTCTAAATATCGCATTTATTCAACTACGCTAGCTATTCGCGTTAAATATCATTACGTTATTTGGCTTTATGGCTGACAAAATAGCGGGCACCTAATTCGAGAAACAACGTCACGATAAGTATTTGAATTTTGACCTAAATACGCGAGCGCTGTGTACCCTCTACGAAGAGCGTTACTTTAATGCAGGAAAGCGATTAGGATATTCTATTCTAAATGCTTTAATATTAAAAAATATTCCAAATATAGTAACTTTAAAAACTAGGAAATATCAAAATTTCGCCTTCTCAACACATTCACATTGTTAACCGGTGCTGGAATCAAATTTATTTGCTTACTAAAAATTCCTCATTGGGTTTGGTATTTTCTTTTGACCATAGACTGCAAACTTAATGGTTGAGTAAACGCAATATACTTTCGAGATCATGGGCAAATACTATTTTGGGCTTTATTAAGATATCTAGGTGTTATATAACAAACAAAGCAAACTGCATATACAATGTTTTACTGACGAAATTGTATCCCTCAACATTTTGGGACAGTGATAATGTCATGCCAAGGGCATATGAACCATTTGCCCCCATTATAATCCTCCACTGGTCATAGTATCACAAATTTATTAAGTATTTATTTCATCAATACGTCAATTATACTTATGTAATATTGGATATTGAAGAATCAATATCTAAAATCAAATTGGTTGAGGTATTCAAGCTGGGAGGACTTAGTATAATTGTCATATTTATTTAGTTGTAAACAGAGCAGACGGCACCTCAAATGCAGGTGGTAACCATGCAATGTTGTATTAAAGATTTTGTGACATGATGGTATTTTTACTATTTATGCAAAACGTTATCAATGGCAAATTGCGCTATCCATCATGAATTTAATTGCCTTACTGAAGCAAGACATTTTTACACGCAGAATTTTCCCTCATTCCGTACACAGATTATTTCTGTCAAATTGGGACGATTTTTGACGTCATTTCTTCATTTTACACATTAAAAAGCATGAACAAACAAAGGTGTCCGAAAACGTATGTCGTTCGAAAACGTATGACGGTACCATATCTCCAATATGATTTAACGTTTGGACAACCTAGACAAAGTAGCCACTAACGATATAAATACCACATAATAATGTACCTCCGACCATATTATTACCCCCAACAGTATGAAATGAAAATATATTTTTTTTTACAGTGCAACTGTAATGTAATAAACAAATAATATAGTAAATACAAAGAGAATTTACATTTCGTGTTGGAGGACGCCATCTTTTTCACGCCACAGTAATTTTCACGTCTTACTAAATTGAAGCCTTCCCATTGATATACAGAGTAATTTCCCTTGATATAAGTGGTGGCGAGTCGTAAACGCTATATGTGCCGCAAACATTATGTGGGCTGAACGTTGCAATGAGTCAAATTTAAAGTGATAATAACCCCTCAAAACAACAACGATTACGTAACGTTATTTAAATTTAATAGAGAAAAGTGGACCTTTAGTAATTTGGGGGGGGGGGGGTGCGTACACACCCGTCGCACCCCCCTGCGTACGGGCCTGAATTATTGTAAGTAAGATTAGCCTACAGGCCATCTCATTTTGCCCGAACGTGTCCATTGCCCCCCCCCCCCCCCCCACACACACACACTCTGGGGGAGTGACCCATTTTTGACATAGAGATTTGAACCCACAATAATCTTAAGAGACTCGTACACTTATCTATCACACTATGAGGGAAGGCTGCCAAATCCTCAATGTTTTTTTCTGCGTTTCTTTTACACCGGTCGTAACAGTTATAGCATGCACCCGAAGCGGTCGTGACCTATTAATGTGATAGTAATGTCAGCAGTTAGAAATTGTTTCAGTAACATTTAATTGTTTTAGTGCTTTAATTTTAGAACTTTTGTATTAATGTCGATCGTCATACACATTCATTCATTCAGTTCGTTTTATGTCACCTCAACGTTCACATATGACATTTAATTTGATGTTTTGTAAACGTCTTGCACATTACTGTTTTATTATTTGTTTGAACATTATATATTAATTATTACATTATTATATGAACATAGCATACGTTCGTATAATAAAGAATGATACATGTATACAGTACGAGCTTGGTATGTAATAATCATACATTTTTCGCTTGGTGCAGGCAGCATAAGATAGCACACCAGTTAATAGTTTAGTTTATCGTTCCATCTTTTTCCAATAGTCCAGTCAATTTATGGGAAAACGTTGGTCAACCCACAACAAATTGCAACATAATTTATTTTTTCAGCATTCACCTCAGAAGGACCTGCAAAGAAACATATAAAAAGACCTCCTAAATTCAAGTAGTGGAATAGTGCCTAATTACATAAATCCAATATGGCCGCCACAACATTAGTCATTACGCAGTTTTTATCAATTTTCATCTCTAACCAAACCAATTTCAATGTTTAAATATGCTAATATATGTAATATAAAATGTTAAAAAAAAGGAAAAAAGAAATAGCTTGCAGTATAAAAACGTTTGGAAAAAAAATCTAATGGCTGTCACAATAAACCGATTTTAACACTTTTAACAATATTTTTCTCTGAATTTTCAATCTTTTAATATTGTGCACATTTAAGTTCTGTGACATAATGGAAGGTATTACACCATATATTTAAATTTTAGATAAATAACCAAAAGTGATATACATTCGTAGAATACTTCCTCTCTGTATATTATAGTCAGTTTAGATTAAATGTATGTTTGTAAACATAAAACCACTTGAATTTCGTATTACATTGAACTTAACAATTTTATCTCCACTGAGTTGATAAATACAGTTTAATCAAATTAATTTATGGACAATAATGTTTTTTAATGCATCTTGGAATAATTATTATCCAAGCATAATCGACACCTCATTTTGCAATTACACGTAAGCCTCTGGTAGTTCCTTTGAGGCTGTCCGTGTCTGTTAAGATTGACAGACCTGTACTTATTTCAACTTATTCGTACCATTCCCAGTCCTCTGGATTCATGCGGTCACCGTACGTAATCCACTACTGAAATTTCAGTTAACCGCGTTCGCTATTGACATGACAGTCCCTGAGATTGGGGGAAGCTCTGCTGGCTTCACACGTTATGATATACTTCCGCCTACCTTTTAGTAAAACAATCACTTTGATTTAACAAGTCAACGGATGAGAATAATGTATACTTTTAATTTTATAGGTTTTATGTTTTGAAACAAAAAAGTGAACCTGATATGCATATGTACACACACACACACACACACACACACACACACACACACACACACACACTAACACTGATAACCCTACGGAATATATAGAACTATTTTAAAAGTATCGGGACTGCCCCCCCCCCCCCCCCCAATAATAATAATAATAATAATAATAATAGAAGGAAATATTTACTTTAACGACGAACAATGATAATAATAATAAAAAAATAAATAATGAAATGGTGTAACAAAGTATTTGGACTGTAATTTTAATATTTCACACTCATTACTATATTGGATATTTGCCACATTCTATGAAAATTGTAGGCCCATTGGTCAAATATTGTTAAAATAGCAACAGATTAATTCATGGCGATTTACCCATTTTTGGCAGATTTATGGCACTTGAAGTTAGTAAATTCAAATATTTGTTTTTCGGGCATGTTTTTTTAGAATGCATCAGGATATCGAGCTGAAATTTTGTGTATATATTTATCATATACTGTTCAGGAACAAGTTTGAATTTTACGGCGATATACCCATTTATGACCCTTAAACTTAGGAGATATAAAACGTTGTTGGGCCCAGTAGGGAACGTATTGTTTTAGCAGTATTCCCAGAATGCTTTGGTTTTTATTAATATTTCAAATTACATATATTAGCATATATAAACCGGTAAATTAGTTTAATTAAAATTGGAATTTTGGTAACATGTGCATAATGACTAAATTGTGGTGGCTATATTGGATTTATGCAAATTAGGCACTGTTCCACTACTTGTATTCAGGAGGACTTTTTATATGTTTCTTTGTAGGCCTTTCTGAGATGAATGGAGAAGAAATCATTTCTGTGGCATTTTGTTGTGGGTTATTTCATAAATGGACTGGACTAAAGATTAGTACGATTTTTAATTCCAAGATTAATACGATTTGTAATTCGACTCTTACATTATTTTCTTTCAGACACTATAATCAGTAGCCAAATGAAATGGATAATTATCTATTACGATTTCGTAATGAACATCGCTGCTAACAAGTATCGTCTGAACTATACAAACACTTGGGGTAACGGATTCTATAACTGTGATAGTTTTGGTGGTTCATCTTCCATCACGGATGTCAAAGGTCACCAGTTCTACACGTATGATCAAGACGTCAATGGATGTGCTGCTGCGGACGGGGGAGGATGGTGGTATAATACTGGATGTTCTTACGGAAACCTTAACGGAATCTGGCCAAAATGGCCGCTATATGGAACAGTGTATGCTTTAGACGTATCGTTGGTTTACATACAGCGAACAACTTAAACTATTGAAAAAACTAATCATCGTACTTAATCAGTGTTCATATCAGCTGAATTTAATAACTGTACTGCTTTAATATTTGTGATAGACCTTTGCAACATAAATCATTTGACATTACAAATAAAACTAAATTCACATATTTGGAACCAAAGTAGTTGGAATAAATATTCATTTCATAAATATTATAATAGTTCAATGCTTTTATTTGTGTTACGATTGGAAGGATTTTACAGGCTTCATTTAACTCTAAATCATAGGTACATACGTACATACTGTGTATTGTTCACATTTCGTACATATAAAATTGTAGGTTTTTTGTGTGCGATTTGTCTGAATTAAACAAAAAATGTTTATGACATCATATTTTAAATACATTTGATAAGTTTTGGTGGTCATTTTTTTCGAATTTGTCGAAGGTATCGATGTATAACGTATGATACAAGACATTTGTGGACTGTGCTACATCGGAAATTCGCAAAAAATTGGTAAAACTTCTTACAATTACAAACAGCACAACTTATTTAGTTTAGTTAAAACTACACATAATGCATAAATAGGGAATGACTGGTTAGACCTACTGTCTGAACATATTAGTCCAGTCATTTTATGGAACAATTTGACACAACCTCAAGAAAATTGCAACAGAAAGTTTTTGTTGTGCAATGCATTCGAATGAATGTTGTGTATCACATACAAAAAGTCCCAAAGTTTCGGGGGTGAGTGTGGGGGTGTATAGCCTTTTAACATAAATCATTTGACATTAAAAATAAAACTAAAATCACATATTTGGAACATTTTTAGTTTAATTTTATTTCATATATTGTTTTATTTGTATGTTATTTGTTAGGAAGATAATGCCATAGTTCATTTGATCTAAAATCAGGGGCGACATACGTACGAGCTGTGTATTGTTCGGAGCACACCCCATGAATAGGTTTTTTGTGTGCTCTCATTTGTTTACATATATATATATATATATATATATATATATATATATATATATATATATATATATGTTTATAGCTTTAATACTGCTTTGTTCTCTAACCCCCCCCCCCCCCCCCCCCCCCCCCCCACACACACAGATTAGTATTAGTGTGTTCCGATTTAAAATATATGTCATGTGAAGTTATGTCGGCATGGTAGATGAGAAGAATCAGAAGATGGATATCTTCGCCTATAAAAATAGAAGGACTGGTATTTGCGCTTTCAATAGCTGTTTCAACGATAAGCACATCAGCATCACCATCTGCATGAATCACTGTGCATCCATTCTCTTTCAAACAAAGACTGAGCATGTCGATGAATTTTTGTTTGTTCTCACAGTTAGCCAGGAAAAGTTTTTTTTTTTTTTTTTGTAAATGGTGTATTTATTTAGAAATTCACTTTTGCTCCAATATTCCCCTGTGTTCTTCTGAAGTGTGTTGTATTTTTTGTTGAAAGACCAGACAAATAACCGTCGAATACAACGATGGGATGAGAAGACCGTCTTGTCACATACTGAACATACTGACAACATATAGAACTGTAATCAAACCTCTGTTCCATGGAATTTGACGATGGAGTGACCCCCCCCCCCCCCCCCCATCGACGACATACTGAACATCACCTGAAGGTGGCAAAGCAGAATGGCATTCCCCGACATTCCATATTGCATCAGTAATTGCAGGTTTTTGTGCAGCTCTAAGAAGTCCTGATGATTCAAAGAGGGAAGAAGGGTAGGTACTCAATTCATATTTAAAGATGTCAAAAACATCATCAAACATCCCATTTGCAGCTGCAATTAGGCGCTGGAAAAGGAGCTGTGGGTCAACAGAAACTGATTTATCTGCCAGTTTAATGGCAGACTTTGTGGCAAAGGTTACAACCTGTTGACTTCTCTTGAATGTATAATCTGTACATTTCTGTCCGACCATACCCTGTAGTATGTTTGTCCCTATTTCCTTGGCACTGTCCACATTCACATTTTCGTCTCCTGTCACGCCAGTTTCTATACTACGTAGGCCAGGATTATCAACAAATGGATTTCTGTCAGCAAAGAAAGACAAGAAAGTCAGTGCATCTTGTTGGTCTCTCTCTCTTCTTGCTTGTCCACTTTCTTTGTGTTGGTCACTTGTGTGAAAATTAGTCCCACTGAATTGTTGCATGGCACTGTTCATGTCAGCACATGCAGGCATTGACAGTACCCATAAGGCCCTTTGAGAATCTGTTATACCACGCCCTATAGTCAATCCATCAGAAGTCTTCAAACTTCTCATTAACACTTGCTCGATGACTAAATCAGTGGACAAACCAGCCCAGTAACGGTCAGTCCTTCGTAAAACATGCCTTTCTGAAAAGCTGAGTATATTCTTGGATGGTCTTTCTCGAGGTTCTGCATGGATTGGAGATACACATAAGCAGATTTTGCATACAGATTGTGTCCACATGCTGCAAAATATGGTAGCATTTGTTGTACTGTATTTCAGTGAAGATGCCAATTCCCTGTTCTCTCTGCTTTGAACTGTTGCAATATGTCAACCATCTCCATGTATTGAAACCAAAGTGATGCTGTGCGAAAATGTGTCTTAGATGACTTGTATGTTTCCAGTTTTGATTGTATGCTATCTAAAACATCTTCTTTACAAATGGATTCAACTGACCTTTCTTCCTTAATCAATGCATCATACAGCTTTGTTGCTGTTTCAAGATCATTTAGTGCAGATGGATTTGGTGGTTGTATGTCATTATCCCCGACATCAATCAGGGGAGCATCAGATTATTCTGCATTGCATTGTGTGTCAACGTCCGATTCTGAGGACTGGTGAAGCATTTGTCTGTGGCAGGGAAACACCATACATCTTGGACAGAAGCATATTGTTTAGGACTGTATTAACAAGGAAATGGGCTCGAACAGCTCTTGCTACTGCTTTACCATTACGCATGTGTCCAACTGCAGTTGATGTGTACACTGTGTCCAGCGCCTCTTGCAGTCCAGATCCTCCCATCAAATGACCAATGCAACCAAGAAAACTCATTTCCATATGGAATCCCCCTAGTCTAAGAAGAACTGAATGTAATGAACTGTCCTGTGGTTCACTGGAGATTATTCGAAGTGCTTTCCAGTAGAGTAGTTGGTCAAAGGTCAAGACTGGTTCTGTCCCATGTCGCATTGCTTCTTTACTGATAAACTGCAAAGTGGAAAAAATACAAGAGGGATCAGTAGGATCCATATCAATCATGGGTAGGAATGTTACAGATGATTTGCCAGGAAATTCACCATTGTGTACCATTTGCATCATGGCAGACCAGCCTGGTCTTTGGGCTCGAAGAGACCAGGTAATTTTAGAAAGAAGATCAAGTTTCCATGTTGGGTCAACAATACTGATATTGTTCAATTTTTCAAATATGAGGGGTATCATGCCATTATTTTCCATTTTATGAAAACTAATATTGATCTTTGCCAAAGCAGTGACTTCATCCATTGTTACTGATGTCCGTGGTATTGGTTTGTCTCTCGTTGCTACTGGTGTAATGCCTGCGATTATACCCATCCCATGGAAGGTGTTGTGACCATCTAGTGTTCTTGAGTTATGGTCAACATTGTCTGCTACATACTGGACAAAATGTTCTGGTTTAATTCCGGGTATGTCAGTACGTTGTGATGCAGCTGCATTTGTCTCATATCTTTGGACTTCAGAATAAGAAGAACAGAATACAAGATTACGCAATGTGTCAACTAAGAATTTCGATGCAAACTGATGGTGGTTTTGTACAGCTAGACCCACCTGAAGTGGTGCTATCAAAACTCGAGGTCGTGCAGCCTGTACTATTGCTTATCCAACTGATGCAATTTTTATAGTAGCATCCTTTTCAGCGAATATTAACTTCAACAGAAGTTGCAAGCTCTCAGAAAGATAATCAACATTCTTCTGAACAGATGATATATCCAATGTTGCAGCGTATTGAAGTTTTGTCACATTCATGAATTTGATATCATTTTTGATTAGCTTTGCTGCAGCTGCCACAATGGACATTTTCTCTGTTTCAGAATCTTGATTTTGGGGGCGCTTATAAAAATTGTGAAGAATAGTTGAGGCTGTGGTTTTAAGTGATAACATTTTGTTTCCCATTCAATTCTGTAATAATAATTGATGACCCAAAATTATTAATCAGTTTTCTTTTCATGTGCAGTAAGCTGTATGCATTTTTACCACAGATATTGTTCATTTGCTCAACGATATCAGCTATGGTAATTTGTTCATTATCATTTTCTGTCAAATACAGCACAACCTGCTGAAATGCATCTTCCTAACATGTTTTTGATGGTCTTCCAGGGGATACTTTGATGTGCTTGTTTGGTGTAAAGGCAGATGGGATATTTTTTCTTGTCCGGAAATTGATACTGCACTGCTGATGGTAAATAGCATCAGCAGCTGGAAGATCATGAATGGAATCAAGGCGACCTTTAACATCTTGTGCCCATTTGTCATTACGATCATTACAAACTTTCTCAACTGATGTCTGAAATTCTAACGTCCTAATAGGAAAAATATCAGCCCCACGTTTTCTATTTTCGAACTTTGCAGGTTCACCACAAAACAGACAATGAGTAGAAGACTGAAAATGTGAACTCTGGGAACGTAATGAAAGTTTACACTTTTCTGAAAGTTCATGTCTGTGCTTATCTTGTTGAACAGTGGATGGATGACAGTAAGTTCTACGACATTCCTTATGAACAGTCTGTCCTGGATATGCAATAATAATGTCAATGCGTTCCTTGCTGACTTTATTTATACCATGACAACCTTTTTCGCGTAACTTTACTGTTGCCTGACCATTATCAACTGATTTTTTGCACAAAATACACTCCATTGTTTTTTTCTCCTGGAAATAATAAACAACCCATTTACTGGCTCACAGGAGTTAGAATCGGAAGTAAACATTAAAAGTACTACCTTTTCATACCTGAAATATCTGTAGATAGCTTTGTTATTTTTAACATATTTATTTCTATTCGCAATTCATTATATACACCTCATTGATGATTGACATGAGTAACATTTATTTATGTTGCTAACGATGATTATTTAAATATCAGCCCTGTTGGGACACATTTAAACACCTAAATCACAAAAATAGCCATTTTAAAACAATACATTTTAAATTATTTTGAGGATATTTTTAAATTGGGGAGGCCACAGCTCCCCCTAGGGCCCTCACACTCGGCACCCGTGATACCGACGGCAATGAATATCAGTTGTTTTTGTAACCTAAAGTCACTATACTGAAAAATTTGCAACATGGCCGTTCCGGCCTTCCATACATTTTATAATCGATGAAAAACTAAGTTTCCATTGAGGTAAAATTCAAATATCAAATTATTTTCATATAAACTATTATTGCTGTTATGCATCAATAGTGCATTGATTAGTATTTTTTTATTCATAAATTAGACCACTAATTGGATGCAATATGTTTTGCTACAACCCGATTATTGCAGACGCGTATATGTGATGACGTCATAACCTAACATTATTTATAAATAATTAAAATCGCTTTTTAAAAATATATTTACAGTAACAAGTTGTCATTTTACTTTTTAGTAATGTTTTAAAACTGTGAGATATATTACATACCATTATTATCACTCATTATTCATTCTTGTTTGGTTTCTATTAGTAGAAATTCGGCCACAGCATTACTTGCAGTTATCTCCCTTGCAATATTTACGCATGTCTGGTGGGCTTACGTAAGACACAATTGTTCGGCATATTTTAAAAACATTAAGTGCCGTTTTTAAGGTGTTCCTCTTTAAGGATTTCTTGGGACTTTTAGTATGATATTTATATGCAGCTGAAGTTCGTCAAGCAATAAAAAAAATTCGGTTGCAATTATGTTGAGGTCAAATCGTATATTGACTGGACTACTATACAAGGCGAAGTGTAATTGGCCGATATTTTTATTGTTATTTATAGTTGAAATGTCACCTGGACATGGGAGTCCACGCAATGCTGTTAGATCTACTGGTAGAGCAGTGGAGCTAATTTTAATCAGATTGACGATTAAAAGAATATTTTATAAAGGACGACTGGCCATAGGACTGGTCTATGACTACTATGATACGAGTCTGACACATTCAACATCGAACTATTGAGCTAGTGGTTGAAATGACGAATTCAGAGAGGTTTAAGAAGATAATAATAATAATAATAATAATAATAATAATAATAATGATACAATCTAATTAAAATTAGCTCCACTATTACATGTGGACCTAACAGCAGCAAGCTGGAGCTCATGTCCACCAATCAAAACCTTACTTGCAGAATCATGCCAGTGATTTGAAAATAATTTGAAAACATTCCGAATTATCCTGAGGGTAGGTCTATACGACATGTTTCATGTGAATTACGAATGTCTTATTTAGATCAGTAGAACTAATTTTAATCAGATTGCTAACAACACTGCGTAGTCTCCAATGTCCAGGTAACATTTCGTCTGTAAATAATAATTTAAATATTGACCAATCACACTTCGCCTTTTATAACGTTATTTGGGAGCATACAAATTCTAAAAATATCGGGCGAGTCTATTTTAGTGGCCGCAGTACAGCGAACCATACCAATACGTACGGGATGGATTATCAGTGTTCAATTTTACATCAACAATTATTTATTTATTTATTAAAAGAAAAAATTTAAATCAGTTTTCAGTTTTACATTACAAATTATTTATTTTATAAAATAAAACATGTTTTAAGGCATTCGTAATTCACACGAAACATGTCGTATAGCCTACCCTCAGGATAATTCGGAATGTTTTCAAATTATTTTTAAATCACTGGCATGATTCTGCAAGTAAGGTTTTGATTGGTGGACATGAGCTCCAACTGGCCGCTGTTAGATCCACATGTAATAGTGGAGCTAAATTTAATTAGATTGAAATACGCTCTCATTACAGTCAGACCAAGCTATGTATTTCCATTCCCACCCCCCCCCCCCACCCTCCCCCCACCCAACCCACCCCCGAAAAGCCCCAATTCACAGCCTTGGCAAACTCTGGAAGAAATTCTTTTTCCCACCTTAGGAAACGTGAAGAATAGTTTGTTTGGGGGTTGAAAGTGGGTGTTGGTTTTGTGTTATTGGGTTTGTTTTAACACCCGCGCTTTGGGATTGTCCACAAATTTGGTAAACCCATTAGTTTTAGGGGGAAACGCCGCTTTTCCATTGGGCTATTTTGGCCTTTCACCCAGGACCACATGGAAATACCAAGGCCCTTGGATATGTCAGCGGGTGGTCAAGGCCAATTAAGGATCACGCTAAATGAAATACGGTTTTTTCATTAAGAACGTAAGTAAATTTGGGTTTGGGTTGTTTTGGTTTGGTTGTTTTGTGTGACGGGGGTGGGGACCACCTCGTGGGTGTTGTTAACACCAAAAATTGAAGGGTTTTCTATCGAAACCGTGGTGGGGTAATTTTCCATTTTTAACCCATGAAGAAACAAAACCTTTTAAGTTTCCTTCTAGGTGCATTAGGATACGTCCTTCGCAAAGGTTTGGGGAACCACGTTAACATAAACCAAGTTAAACGGTTTCGTGCAAAATTGTTCAGTTGTTCGGTGGACATTTGTGAAAGGTTTGGAACAAACAAAAAAAGTTGAAATTTCTTAATGCGAAAACCGGTGAGGAAGTTAGGTGTTTTCCGAACTTGTTGAACACAAAACCCTTTTAAGATTCTCTACGGAAAAATGTGAGAATAAGGTCTCCGAGGTGTTGTGAAACCATGAAAATTAAAAACTTTAAAGGTTTCTTTACGGGAAAAAGTAAGTTTCCGGGACCGTGTTGTGAACAACAAAAAAAAACTGTTAAGATTTTTTAAGCGAAAATTGAAGAGAAGTGTCTTGGGTATTTGTGAACAAATTTCCTTTAAGTTTCTTAGGAAAAGGTGGTGAGAGGAGTGTTTCGAATGTGTGGAACACACAATGAACAAAAAAAACTTTAAAGATTTCTCAGTAAATTTAAGGTAGTTTCTCCACGGAGTGGTTGTGAACAACAAAAAACAAAAAAGGTTAAGATTTTTTACGCAAAATGTGAAGAGGTGTTCTTGGGAAGTTGGAACAATTTAACAAACCAAAAAGTTTAAGGTTTCCTCTAGGAAATGTGTGAGAAGAGTGTCTTGCGGGGTGTTGTGAACCATGAAAAAAAAACCGTTTTTTAAAATTTTTCTCTATGCCAAAGGTTAGAGGTAGTGTCCCGGATGTGGTTGTGAAACACGGTTTAAGAACAAAAAAATTTTAAAGATTTCTCTACGCCGTGTGGAGGGTAGTTTCTCCGGACTGTTGTGAACAACAACAAAAAACCGGTTAAGTTTTTACGCGAAATTGTGCCAAGGAAGTGTCTTGGGAATTTTGTGAACATGTATTTAACAAAAAAAAAATTTCTCTATGGGAAAAAGTTGGGAGAGGAGTGTCTTCGAAGGTTTGAACACATATGAACAAAAAAAAACGTTTAAAGAATTTTATCTAAACCTGTTAAGGTAGTTCTCACGGAAGTGTTGTGAACAAAAACCAAAAAAGTTTACGATTTTTTACGCAAAATGTGAAGAGGAGTTCTTGGGAATTTGTGAACAAGTTAACAACAAAAAGTTTAAGGTTTCTCAGGAAATGTGTGGAGGAGTGTCTTCGCGGGGACAAAGTTTTAAAAACTTTACAATTAAAATTGGATGGAATTTAAACGATTCCAAAACATTTTTGTTGCCAAATATATCATTTCTCGTCGGCTTGAGATGATCACACTCCACCAAAATGTGCCGCACAGTCAGTGTACACTGACAGTGTTCACACTGAGGAGGAGGGACCTTCTTTAAAATAAATGAATGCGTCAAACACTTATGGCCGATGCGGGCACGGCACAAGACCACCTCATCCTTCCTGCACCTCCTGTAGGATGACTGCCACTCTCCCAGGACTGCCTTGACAGAATGAAGCTTATTTGCAACCGCACCGTCCCAATCATCTTGCCAAGTCGAAAAGATATATTGGTTAATATGAAATTTAAAATCACTGTAGGGGACACCAACATGGACACGGGGAAAGTTCAAAGCAGACTTAGCAGCAACATCTGCCTTTTCGTTACCCTTAATGCCAACATGGCTGGGTACCCAACAAAATATAACATCTTTATTGGCAATTGATAAAAAGACACACTTTCGTATCACCATCCCAACTAAGGGATGCTCCAATTTCATGTACTGTAGAGCTTGGAGACACGAAAGTGAGTCTGTAAAAATAATATACTTAGATGCACATGAATCCTTTATCTGTTCCAGAGCTTTAATGATTGCCCAAATTTCAGCAGTAAAGATTGATGCTGAATCAGGTAATCTCATGGAAATTATTGCGTTTGATGGAAAAACTGTAGCACAAGCCACAGAATTCCCATCCCGTGATCCGTCTGTGTAAACAGGAATGTAATCACAGTACCTCTCTTGGATTTCCATGAAATGTTGTTTATAAATAACTGCATCTGTGCGATCTTTTTTTAGATGCACAAGATCGAATACAATTTTTGGTGGTTTGATACACCAAGATGGCAAAATAAAATATGAAGGCGTTTCCAAAATGTCTGTTAAATCAATGTTGGAAACTGATAAAAACTGCTTAATGCGAAGACCAAATGTTCGAATCGCATTCGGTTTCGCATCAAATAACTTCATATATTTATTATCAAACACCGCATTATGCGCAGGATGTTTTGGCATTGCTTTAATCTTTGTAGCATACTGCAGAGAAAGCTTTGCACGTCTAGCACCCAAACTAGGTTCGTGTGCATCGACGTACAAGCTCTCCACAGGAGATGTTTTGAAAGCACCAAGACAAAGCCTAAGTCCCTGGTTGTGTATAGGATCTAGCATTTGCAAGTAAGACTTACGTGCTGACCCATACACAATGCACCCATACTCAAGTTTAGACCGAACTAAAGATCTATAAAGTCGGAGCATAACCTTTCGATCTGCTCCCCATTCAGTCTTGCCAATAACTTTTAAGATATTGAGGGCCTATAAGCCCTTCTTTTTCACATACTGTAAATGAGGAAACAATCGATTGAGGCTTTTTTTAATCGATTATCACATCGGTAAAGCCAAACAAATCAATGTTCCATTATAATCGATCATTGGAACATCAATAAGTAGTGAAGCGAAAACTCGCCTGTGGAACCATAGTCGAGATCTGCGTGCTCGTTATCAAACTCTCGCCACTGCTCCTGGAGTTCTGGGGGCTCCAACACAGAATCCACGGGCTTCTCTTCACTAAGCCCGGCTATAGGTTGTAGAACTAACACTGTAACTAACAGTAAAACGCTGAGGAAAAAAAAGAAGTTTTGTTTAACGACTAATCACAAGAAATACACCAAAAGGGCCCACCGACGGGGATCGATCCTAGACCAGCCGCGCATCAAGCTGCGAACGACAAAGCAAGTAATATTCGTAATAACAAGAAACAACAAACTAACAAGCAAGCAAGCAAGCAAGCACGCACGCACGCACGAACACACACACTTTCTATGCATAGAAAAAAAAGTTATTATTTTTTCTTGTCAAAATACCTTCAGTTACATGCCCACAAAAATTACATCCAAATAATTTCAATTGCTATTGATTATATCATATTAATGCGAAATCTAATTATAGTAACGTCAAAGTTTGAATTTGAAATACATGTCCATTGTGACAAAGAACTGTTGCCGTTGTAATGCATACGCATTGAACTCTCGAGGAAACCACTGTTTGCGCCGAGTGCAAGCATATTACAGTTTTAACATTCTTCAGTTCATTAGGACTACCGGTCTCGGTGGTGTCGTGGTTAAGGCATCGAACATAAGACTGGTAGGTACTGGGTTCGCAGCCCGGTGCCGGCTCCCCCCCCGGTTCCGTTGGGTGATTGGACCGTACCAACTTCCTTTCCACCCAAACGGAATTGTTTTGAACAAATAAGCCCTTTTTTAATTGGTTGGGTAAACTTTGGGCCTGTTTCAGAAGGAATCCGCAAAATTTTTTAAGCGCGGTTTTTTTCCCCCAGGGGAAAAACCCCAAAAAAACCCAATAAAAACCCCGGGGGGAATTCCTTTTAAAGGGCAAACAGCAAACCCGAGAGATCCCCCCCACTACTTAAAAATTTAACAACTAATAAACCCATTCCCATGAGCCGGGTCGGATTTGTCCCAGCCAAAACAAAAATAAAAAAATTTGAAAATAATGAATAAGGAAAATGGTTTTAACCATTAAAATTGTGCTTGAATTAAGGTTATTCCCATCCACAAAGATTTAAAAATTTCTTTTAAAAAAGGCTAATATTTTAATTTAAAAAACCCTACGTTTTAAAAAAGGGGGTTTAAAGAAAAATTTTCCCGGGAAAACCCAAAGATTTCGCACCTTCAAGCGCTAAACAAAACAAGTATCCTTACTTTCCCACAAAATAGCCGGGAAAGGAAAAAAACTTTTCTTATGTTGGGGTTTTTTTTTTTTTCCAAACTTAGTTTATCCAAAAAAAAAAAACCTTTAAATAAAATTTTATTTTTTTTTTAAAACCCCTTTTAAATTCTGTAGGGGTTTTGCGGTTAAATCAAAGGGTTTAATCCGAGGGGCCTGTGGGTCCCCTTACGGTTTAATTTTAAACCCCTAGGAAAGGGGTTTTTGGAAAAAATAAAACATACCCGGGGGGCCCCCTGTGCGGGGCCCCCCCGGTTTAATGTGGGTTTTTAAATTCTTTAAATTTTTTTCCTTCTTAACCATTAAAACCCAATTTACACTTTTCCCGCTCCCCTATAGTGAAAATTGTTTACTTTTCAAATAAATTGGTAATTAATGGAATAATAATAATAATTTGTTTTTTGGTTGGTAACTTTTTAAGTTAAAAGTTTAATTGCTTTGTTTTAACGTCTACCATTTTGGGCCAAAAAAAACCTTCGACTGGCTTTCTTTAAAAAATTTTAAATTTTCTTGTTGAACGTTTTTTATTATGTGTGAAAGACACCTCTTTATAAACTAACTGGGTTTGTTGGACCGTCCGATTCTTTTGGACAATTCTTTCCCGGGGGTGGGAAAATTATTTTATTCTTTAATTTCGAAGTCCCCAGGAAACCCGCAAACAACCCTATCCCCAGGTGGTGGTTTATCCAAAATGAAAAAACCCGGAACCCCCCGGGGACCCCGGTTTCCGCGGAGGCAAGAAGGCCCGGAGCGTTTAACGAGACAAATCCCCACCCCTCAAATACATAAAACCAACCATGTTTCCGGGCCCCAGGGGGGGGGGGGGGGGGGGAAAAAGAAAAAAAAAAAAAAAACTGCCATTTGTTTTTACTATAAAGCCCCCATGAACCCAAATTTAGCCACCCAATTTCCCAAGATAAAACCCCCCCAGGGGGTTAAAAAAAAAGGTTTTGGCCCGGTCGGCTCCCCGGAAATTGGAAATTTTTGTTTAAACAATAATTTTTTTGTAAAAATTTCCCACCCAACCAGAAACCCCTTCGACCCTCGGGTTCCCTTTTTCACCCTTTTATTAATTAATTAAACGAAAGGGGTCGAAGGAAAGTTTGTTCCGGGTTTGTTTAATTTGACCCCACCCCCGGGTTTATTTTTTACAAATCGGAGGGCCCTTTCAGAGTTTCCTTTCTGGCTTTTAAAAGCTTTGGGTTTTTTATTAAAGATCCGAAGGGCCGACATAATGTCCCCCCGGGGTTTTTTTCCCCCCGGGGCTTTAAAAATTGAATTCCCAATTAGGGGTTGCGGGTTTTTAAAAACGGGTGCTGGTAGCCCCGGGGGGGGGGGGGAAAACCGGGTTTTGGTGTGCCTAAGTTTTATTCCTTTTGGGCGGCCCTAGCCAGAGGTTTGGGGGCCTCTTTTGATTAAACGCAAATCGCCCCTTATTTGCCCAAAACGAAAAGGGTTTTTTCAACAGAATGCAAATGGGAAGCCCTTTGGGCCCATAGGTGGAGGGGCCCTTTTTGGTGTGATGATGAAAAAGTTTAAACTTTCCCTTCCCTGGGGTTTTCAAAAGCCCATCCCGGTTTTTCCCCCAAAGGGGGGGGGAAAAGGGGGGGGGGGGTTGAACTGGGTTTTTGAAAATGCTGAAAGAAAGTTAATGATAAAAAAAAAAAGGGGTTCAAGCCTTTGACGTCGGGGAATTTATTTTGGGGGCTTTAAAGGGGAATTCCTTTAAATAAAGGAAAAAGGGAAACGGCTTTTAATTTTAAAAAAAAAAACCCCCTTTTTTTCCAATTAAAATTTTAAAGTTCCGAATGCCACCCGGGGCCCCAACCTTTGGGACGCATTACGGGGATGTGGTTTCCCTCCAAAAGGGCCCATTTCTTAAAATGTGGGTGAAGGGGCCCAGGGGGGGGGGGGTGGATTTCCAATTTTTTAAATTGTTTTTTGTATTAAATTCCCTTCGGTAAGTAAACCCCCCCGGGGGAAAAAACCCCCCAAACTTCCCCCGTTTCCGGGGATGGCGCCTGGTTCGGGGAAAAAGGGTTTTCTTCGAGACCCCCCCGGGGGGGGGTGTGGCCCCACCAAGATTAGAGTACGGGTTTTTTTCCCCGCCCCCCTCCAGTCCCCAAAGGGGGGAAAACCCCTTTGGCTGGGGCCTGGGGGGGGCCGGCCCCCCAAACCCCCCCAAAAAGGGGGTGGGATCCCCGTGGGTTGGGGTTTTTAAGACGGCCGGCCAGGTCGCAACCTGACGTTGGGCTTTTTTCCCGCTCGAAACGGCCGGCGGTTGGCACCCTCCCGCGTTGCCGGTTTGGCTGGGGGGGCGGCCCGGGGCCCCCGGGGCGGGGCCGGGTTTTCCCCGCGGCCGCCCGGGAGTTTTTTAGTTCCTTTCCTTTTGGTGTTGCCGCTCGCCCCCCAAAAACACTTTTGCCCGGCCGGTTTAGCGAGGGGTTTCCAGGCCCAAAAAGGGATCACCCCCAGGGGGGGGGGTAAGTTTGGCGCCGAAACCAAAAATTATCGGGAATCGAAGCCTCCTGGGTGACATTTGCACGATCACCGGCAGGAAGGTTGTAACCAACCCGGGGCCCGCCGCTGTAATTTTTATTCCGACAGTGGGGCCGTGATCGAAAAAATTTTGCGCAACTAAAAAATTTCCCGGGCGGGGTTTTGGGGCCCCGGGTTTCCCCTGGGTTACCCCCGGGGGTTTTTTTTCCCCCGGGGGCATTTCCCCAAAGGGAAAAACCCCCCCCCCGGGTTTTTAAAAAACCAAAAAAAATTTCCCCCCCCCCCCCCCCGGCCCCCCCCCGGGGGAAACCCCCAAAGTTAATTCTTTTACCATTAGGTTAAACCCTTAGGGGGTTATAGTTTCCCCCCCCCCCCCCCCCCCAGGGGTTTTTCCCCCGGGGGGTGGTGGTGGGGGGAAAGACTTCTCACAGGTTAAACCAGTGGGGAGGGGGGGCGAGCCAGGTTCGCCGCCCCCAGTCCCGATAAACACCCAGGGCCTTCCGGGGGGAAAGGGGGGTGTGTTTGGGCCCGGGGCCCCCGGGGACCCCCCCCCCCTTCCAAAAAGATTGCAAAGGGGAGGGGGCCCGGGGGGGGGGTTCTCCCCCAGGCGGACGGAGGGAACCCCCAATTTTCCATTCAAAATTTTGACAGTGTGGGCAAATGGTTTTTGGACGTCTTCTAACCCGCCCCACGGGGGTTTATTTTCATTAGGGTGAAGGGGGGAACCGAATTAAATCCTTCACCCTAAAAAATAAAATGCCCCAGAGCCCCAGAAATGGGCCACAACCCAGGATGTTTAGGTGCCGGAACCCCATCCCAGGTCAAGTCCCCCAAGATAAAATCCGGCTGAAGAAACTTTGCCCATTTGAGGGCCCCTATTGCCGCTGCAAAGGAGTGCCCTGTACAGGGGCCGGCCGTATAAAGCCACCGCCCCAAATTCGCCCGGGAAAAATAAAAACTGTCAACCCCAAACGTCGCTAAAAAAACAAAAACGGCCGTCGTCAGGCCCCAAAATTTTTTATTAAAACGGGCCCGGGTTAGGGAACCTTTTTTTTAGGATTAAAAATTCGCTTCCCTTTTTAGGGTAATTTTGGTTTTTTTGAAAAAGGGTTGGAAAAGGGTCCCCAAAAAAATTTTATTTGATTTCCCATTAGAAGCGTCCTAGAGGGGCGTTTGGGGGATAAACCCAAAATTAGTTTGGGCATTACCCCTGCCTTGAGAAGCCTTTCTCATGTCGGGGCCCAAAAAATTATATTTAAATCAAAAATGTGTTTAAAAGTTAAATTCCGTAAAGAAGGGCTCCCATCCAGCTTAATTTTAATAATAATAAAATATATATCCAAAAATTTTTTATTTAAAAGGAGGGGCCTAAACCTTTTAGTGGAATCCGGGGCTTAGGGGCTTTCCAGAACTAAGAAAAGTATAATACCTTTTAATTATCGTATTCGGCCATTCCAAACTGTCCCAAAATATGCATAAACTTTTAAAATTAAATTCCCTAGTTTTTTTTAAAATACAAAAGTAAGGGGTTAAATTACCCGGAAAAATATTCTACTTTAAATATTGACCCCACAATTTTTGGTATTGGGGTAATTATTTCAATACAATGAAAATTTTTTTTTTAATACCAGGGTTTAAAGGCCTTAAAATAAAAGGAAATAATTTTTTAAATGTTTTTTGGTTTTTTGGTACCAAATCAAAATTTGTTTTAAAGGGGATTTAAAGTTAAAACATTTGGGGGCAAACCCCTTTAAACAAAACCCCGTATTATTTAATTTTTCAGTTTTAAATTTACCTTCCTAAATTGGGTTTTTTTTATTACCCAAAAACTTTGGTTGTTTGGTTTTATTAACCTAGTATTTCTCCATGCTATCCTAGCTTGGGTGGAATTTCCTTTTTCTATAAACAGGTAAAAACAATAATTTTAAAACCCTAAAGTTAAAAAAATTTAAAACATAACGTAATTTTAGTTTTTGTGGGCAAAAATCAAATTCAAAGTGTTGGGAAATTTAATAAAAACCAGGGTTTTCCAAATTAAAGCTAAAAAAATATTCCAAAAATTGGGGGGTTAAAAAAATTGTTTTTATATAAAAAAGTAAGAAGAAGAAAAAACTAAAAAATTTAAAAAGATAATTTTTAAAATAAAAATAATTATAAAATCAATTTAAAATTTAAAAATTGTGTTTGCAAACGAAAGTCCGGTTATGCTATTTGGCTCCTGAATTTCTAAACTAAAGCCAAAAGTTTGGCCCAAAATAACGTACCCAAAACATTTCCCAAAAAAATTATTGTTTAAAATTTTAAATTATTAAAACGGGAAAAAAAAAAAAAAAAAAAAAAAAAAAAAAAAAAAAAAAAAAAAAAAAGAAAAAAAAAGTTGAAAGAAGAGGGTTTCCCATGTTTCCCACCCCAAAATGCCTCCTTAATCCCCTTAAAAAACCAGGAAACTGTCTTTCGCCCGTAACCCAGTACCCAGTTTTAATTTTTAAATTTTTTTTAAACAACCCCAAAACCTGATTGTTTGGCTTTTATTTGACTTTCGAAGGACCCTTCCCCCGTTGGATGGAAGTGTTTGGTTAAAGGGGGTGGGGAAACCCGAAAATTAAGGCCAATTTAATAAATTACGTTAAAACCATGGGAAATTTGGTTAACCAGCCTACCCCTTTTGGGTTGAAAATGTTTTATCCAAGGGTTTTAGGAAACCCCCTCCCCTAATTTTCGTCTTTCGCTAATTAAAGATTTTAGGGGGCGGGGGCGGTTGTTTTGGAATTGAAAAACTTTACTTTTGGGAAACCGGGGCTGAAAAAAATATTTAGTGGGGTGGGGAAATGTTTTTTTAAATTTCAAAAAACCAATGAAATTTCAACCTTTAAGGTATTCCCCTTAAATGTTTAAATGGACTAGGGCCAATAGCCCAAAATTTTTTTTTTTTAATCCTTCTCGGGCATTTGGGGACTAAAATAATATTTTAATTCGGTTTTTTGGCCACATTGGTCGGAGGAAATTAATTATTTGAATTTCAAGTGACTCCAAGCTTTTTTTTCGGGTGAAATTGTGTTCTTACCAGGCAAAAAAAAGATTTAATTTTCAAAAAGGGGTTTTTAAAAGGGTTTTTCTAGTTTAAAAAATGGGAAATTTTTAGAAAAAACGGTCCCTTTCTATTATTTTAACCATTTCCATGCTTCGGGTGAGAAACATTCAGGGTCCCGGGGTTATTTTTCATTAATTTATCCGGGTCTGCAGGCCAACCTGGGGATCGACCAAACCTTTATGACGAAGGCCTTCATGAAATCCAATTTATGGGTTTTTTTTTCCCGTTTCCTTGAAACGATGGGGTTACGAGGCCCCAAATTTTATAGAGGAGGGACCTTGTTAATATAAAGATGCCCCTTGGCTGAAAGGGTGTGGCCCCGTTACCTTAGAATTAAGCAAATTCGTTAATGGTAAATAAAAATCTGGCCCTGATTCTATTAAAATTAAAACCTTAAAGCTTCGTTAAGGGGAAAACCTATTATTATTTCAATTTTAAAATTTCATTTTGGGATTGGGGGGTCCCTCTGTGCCGCTGGGAACTTTTATTCCCTTGAAAATCAAAGACCCCCGGGAGGTCGGTATAAATCCAAAAGAAAATTTCCCGAAAAATGTAATTTTTAAAAAATTTTTTTTCCGGTGGGTGGGGACTTTAACTAACATTGGTTCAGTTTTAAGTCCGCTACAAAGGCAGGGATTTTTGGGTTTTTATTTAAAAAAGACTTCAGGGAACAAAACCCTGCTTTGGGCAATAGGATAATTTTTTTTTTGAATTAAGATTCGGGCGAAATTGGTTAATTAATCAAAAATATCCCTATTTAAGCTATTTTTTCCGGGACAGTTTTAGCTTTAAGGAAATTGGGGCCTCTAAATCTCAAAGGGGAATTTAACCAATTTATAAAATTTCAAATGTTTTTCTTAATAAAAGGTTGAAAATTTTTGGCCCTTGGGGTACCGATTGGGCTGGCTGTGAAATGGGTCCCCAGTCGGCGGGGTCGACTATTAAATAAAAGGCTGATAGTTCCCGTGGGGATTTTGGAAGGGGGGGTTTGTGGAAGTGGGTCCCTACAGGGTTTGGGCACCCTAATTTGCCGGGCCTACCCTGGTCCCGTTTTCATTTTGTTTTAAAATTAAAATTATAAAATTTAAAATGGGTTTGTTTTATGGTTTTAAATGTATAATTTAAAGGGTCATAAAATTAACCCCGGGCTTTTGCAATAATATTGTTTTTAATTTTTTTATTTTTTAAAGGGCCTTTTTAACAAAATGGGTTTAAAATTTCAAAATTTTTTTTTCCAAATTTTTAAAATCCCTTTTAAAAAAATAAAAATAATTTTTTTTTTCCCGACCACACTTCTAACAGGTTATTTTTATTAATTTATATTTTTTCTTTTTTGCGGTTCCACTTAACCCCATGTTTTTGTGGCAATTAATTTTGGATCTTTAAACGGGGGGTTGCGTAAATGTGTTTTGTTTTATCCATTTTTTAAAAATTTACTTTGTTTAAAAAATAAATAAATATATATATACTCTTCAAAAGAAGAAACGCAAAACCACATTGTCGTAACATTTGGAGAATTGATTTAATTATTGAATGGTGAGTCCGATAATTACCAAATGTTGCAGGATTATTCACAATTCACTCTAGTCCATTGTGAGTAAGTGATAGGACACACCACCAAGGTCAAGGTCATCTGGAGTCAATACCGGGTGTGGCCTCCGCGTGTGTTGACAACTGCCTGGCACCGCCTGCCCATTGAAGCAACCAGAGTACGGATGACGTCCCGGGGGATGGTGGCCCACTCGGCCTGCAAGGCTGCTGCCAGCTCGGGCAGGGTTTGGGGCTGTGGTTGTCGCTGTCGAAGGCGTCGGTCCAACTCGTCCCATAGATGCTCAATTGGGTTCAAATCCGGTGATATCGATGGCCAAGGAAGGACATTAATGTTGTTGTTCTGTAGGAAAGCCGTTATGAGACGTGCTGTGTGAGGCCTGGCGTTGTCATGTTGGAACACTGCGTTGGCGTTGGCCATAACTGGAATGATGTGTGGCCGGAGGATCTGGTCAATGTAGCCCTGTGCATTCAGGTTGCCCTGCACGTGGACCAGGTCAGTTCTGCCAGGGTGTGAGATGGCTGCCCACTCCATGACACTACCCCCGCCGAATCTGTCCACTTCCTGCACGCAGTTTGCCGCATAACGTTCACCACGACGCCTATACACGCGACATCTTCCATCATGACGTCGGAGCAGAAATCGGGACTCGTCACTGAACCACACCTGTCTCCATCGCACTTGAGGCCATTGTCGATGAATCTGGCACCACTGCAGTCGGAGTCGACGGTGTTGTGGTGTTAAGATGACACCTCGAACTGGACGTCTGGCACGAATTCCTACCTCACGTAGGCGGTTCCGTACAGTCTGGTCGGATATCCTGCGCAAACCTGGTATTGCTGCGGCTGTGGAGGTGGCAGTAGTCAATCGTTCTTGAAGGTGGCGTACCCGGATGTAGCGGTCCTGCCCGGGGGTAGTGACCCGTGGTCGACCGGATCTAGGGAGGTCACGTTTTGATCCATGTTGCTGGTAACGGTCCCACAGTCTGGAGATGGTGCTTGGGGACACATGGAATGCCCTGGCAACGGCCGTTCTGGATTCGCCTGCGTCTAGTCGGCCGATGGCATTGTTTCTCTGCGGTTCACTGAGACGTGGCATGTCCTGGATTGTCAACTGTCGGCCAGATACAGAGGCCAGGCAAGCGAACACCCTGCACTTTTATACTGTCGGTGTTCATGTTGCACGTGCAGACAACGCACGTGCAGTGGTGACATGGTTTGCACGTGGCTGCGTTTTTGCGAATATTCACATTTTGGAACTTTATTGTACAGTAGCTGCGTTTTATCGAATGTAACCGTGGGAATGTGTTTGGGACATGCAATGACCTTATATTCACAAAGCATGAACCGGTAGGAAACATAAAATCGGGTTATAACCCATTTGCGTGCGACCTTTTTTTGAAGAGCATTTATTGTTCTTTGGGTTAACTGGACCATGATTTGCTAACCGGGTGCATTTTACCATTTTTTGTCTTTTAAGTATTTAAGTCTACTAAAGTTATTTTTCTGTAGCCAGGGCTGGGTTAATTACAGTGTCTTCTATCACTTGGAGACCCCATCGCTGGTTTAGTATATTATTTGTTAGGGGAGTGGTGCTGGGTTCCGGCTGGCGCGACGGTTGGGCGGATGGGGGTGGTGGTTCGGGTGGGTGGGGGGAGGGGGATGCCACCAGAAATTAGGGGTTAGACGCTTAGGCGTAGGCGTTTTTGATTTAGGGAGAGATAGGATTGTCTGGGGCCTTCCCCCGTCCCTCGCTCTCCTTGACCCCCCCCCCCCTCGGCCACCCTGAAGCTACAAATGGACCCGGTACCTCCCCATAAAGTTAAATTATTGTTAGTATTATATTTTAATATCAACCTCCTGTGACAACCTTCAATCAACAACCTCCAACTTCGTTCCAGATAGGGTTTAGAGTTTGTTGTATTATTTTAATTTAGAACGCCCATTTAAAATGGTGAAACATTTATTAGTCTAGGAAAATTTTGGATATAATAATAGTTTTTAAATAAATATTTGGACTACACTTTCAATTTTTTTTTTTTTTAAATATAGTTAAATTTGTCCCCCTATATATATTTTTAATTTTTGAGTAAAATTCAAAATTATCCCGTTAAATTTTCTGTCCCGGAGTAGACCTCTGGCTATCCAGAACTCGACCCCGGGACAGACATGCTTGAAACCTTCGTGGTATGGAAGCATGTGAATAAATAAATGAATGAATGTCTGTAAGTGTTAAGACGGGTGCTAAATTGTTAAGTAGTTTGTCCTCTATGTTTCATGTTGCACAGTAAATCACAAAACAAACGTAGTTACGATCCAGATTGTGCTTAATATAATATACTTTATATCTTTTTTTATTATTGCCCCAGATCAATGTGACACTGTCAATGATGAGGAGCCTTGAATCATTGACTTACACAGTGTTTGTGACATACTCACGTACATATCAATATACATATCCATACACTCATACATATACATACATAAACATATTTTCAAAGATATTCACATAGGCCTATTATTTTGTTACTCGTGCCTGAGAAAGTATTGATCTGAGGAGAAAAGAAAAAAAGAAAAGAAAAAGAAAACACCCCACAAAAAACCCACCCTCGAAGATGAGGAAGAAAGATGAAATGCAGGAAAATAAAAAAAAATAAAAAGAAGTGGAGGTTTTTTTTTTTTTTTCTCAGACATTGTATTTTTTTAATACTGATCAGTGTTCGAGATTGACGGTATCCCGATATCCCACGGATACCAGAATGTAATTTTGGATACCAGACTTCAAGAACCCAGTATCCCACCGGGATGTCATATAATGTTTTTTGTTTTTGTTTTTAATCCTGCGTTTTTGATTTTCACTAAAAAAATGTAAGTCGTCATTTTCTGGTAGGTTAAGTAAACGTATTTTCGAGCTCGTACCCAGTCTAATGCTATGCCATAACAATACTCCCCCCCCCCCCCCCCCCCCCCCCAACTTGTACCCAGTCTAATTCTACGCTGGAGCAATAGCGGCGTAGCAATAGACTGGGTGTTTTGTCACTTCAAATTTTATTTGAGGTATCGATTTCACATCTGCAGAAAATTGATACAGGTAGGTTTATCATCAGTAATGTCAGAAACACTTATAGATTACTGCTAAATATTAATTTATGTCCAAATTACTCAAAAATAAATGCAGCAAATCTTTTTGCTAATTCCGTTTGATTGCTAATATCACAAATTCCGTGATTTTGATTGCGATGTAGCAATAGACTGGGAACGAGGACATTGTCGTCCAAGTTTGTTATGATGTTATTTATGAATTTCATTTAAGTGGGATACTAAATTCTCAGGTGGGTTACCAGATTTTGAAATGTTAGTATTCAACTGGGATACTGCCCAACATTTTTAATCTCGAACACTGCTGATATTGTTTTGACGTGCCTATTGAGGTCGTCCTTACCAAATTGCTAACAACTACAACAAATTACTCTCCTACCTTTAATTGCCGTTAGATTTCCTCCAAAGTTTGTCCAGACACAAATCGCAAAAACCCCACTACAAATATACAGATTCCACACACGAGACTCAGCCATTTACCTTTCGACTGACCGTTCAAAATTGCGCCAAACTTCCTCAATCAAAATTGCGCACCACTTTCTCTTTGGCATTAACGGCTCCATTCAAAATTCCATAGCACCACCCCCACCCCCACCCGCCTGCTACCGATTCGGTCGGGCTGCTGGTGCTCCCTTGCACCTGCCAGTGCAGGCGGTCCCTCCTCTCCCCTCCCCCAACCTTTCCTGTCATGGACGGAGGAGCCGGCCAAGGCCGGCTCTTGTGCCCACGACAGGCGTGCGCTACAACAGTTTGTTCTGAATGTGCACGTAAAACCCTATGACATGACATGACACGAGACTGCAACGATGTCGCCTATATCGTCTTTGCTGAGATTGCATAGGAAAAAATATATGCAATTTTCTGCCGTCTGCCATGTTGCTTGTTTATGGAATAATCTTCAAGAGGGGTGAAAGCCTTCAAAGTATGTGACACAATTAATATGAAATCGATGATCTCTAGTGGTATCATTAAAATAATAATACTTTTTTTTTTTTTTTAAATATGACGTCATCACGTTTGCTTTTATATCATAACATGTTATGACGTTGTTAGATTAAGTCCTATCCTTTCACCCCTCTTGAAGAATATTCCATAAAAAGTCAAAATGGCAGCTGATACAAAATTACATGCTTTTTTCCCAATGCGCTCTCAGCGAAGTTGATATAGGTGACATGGTTATCATCTTGTATGTGGAATCTGTGTCAATGTAATGGTTTTTTCAAGATTTGTGTCTGGACAAACTTTGGAGGAAATCTAACGGCAATTAAAGGTAGGAGAGTAATTTTTCGTAGTTGGTAACAATTTGGTTCAGACAATAGGTGTCAGTCAAGTACATGTGTTTTAATGGAATAAGTTTAAGGAGTTGAGGTTCTCTGAATATCCATGTTGTCTCTACATATATAGCTGAGCACACACACACACATCTGACAGTAAATATCTTCAGGAGTAGCCTATTATTTTAAAAAAATAATATTTTTTCAAATATGACATATTCATGATATTTCATTTGTACAAAACTGTACAAAATACATGTGCTTTGTGAGGTGTACATTAAATTAGGTTGCACTCTAGAAACAACAGTTTCAGTGAGGTTGTCAATTTAAGTCAGAAGACACCAGATCCTGGTTGTCATAAAAATACATGATTAGCCACCTTTTGAAAAATGTTTATCTGTATAGGTAGCACTAAACCAATTAATTTCCGGCTTGGTCGAAGTTCGAGGTGCACCAAACTTTTGATAGAGAAGTTAACACCACAAGTCCTGTGATTGGTTATAAAGTTGAGTGTGTTGGTTGTAAAAAAAATTAGTTTCATCGTGGCTAAAAATGTATGCAATTTTATTTGATGTAGTACCACCGTGTCAAGTAGCCTTGTGCTTGGAACATATAGGCTATGGGGTACTTGTAAAAAAAAAAGTACTAAAATTTTGTGCGAAACTAGGGGTGCTGTAGAAACATCTGGTTATACCGAAAATGAGCCATGAAAGGTACCATTTTCTGCAGTTAATACTTTAAAAGTTTAAGGTAGGGGTTGTAGTACTGATATTTATAGGTCATAGTTTGGTTGATATATTGCATATATAGTTTTTTTAAACACAAACGTTAACATGGTCGTCTGTGGTATAGTCTAACCTATAGCACATATTCAGTGTATAATAAAAAAGATTATAATTTTTGTGATTAAATTAAACTATACTATTTGATTAATTAGCCGTCACTCGGCCATGCACCTTCACAATGACCTTGACAATAATTACTGTGCACATTGGCTCAGAATGGAGTTTGAATAAAAATTAGCTCTGAGGAAAAGTTAGTTTTGGCCTATAATTCATACTATAAAGATTTGAATATTTTTATTTACATGGTGTTTGACTTGCCATATACAACTGCTCTTAAATATGGTATTATATCTAGGCAACCTGAACTTAGATTTTAATAGCAATTTATTTTTATATTAAAAAAACCATATGCCAATATTGGGTTAATGTCTTTAATTTCCATAAACATAGTTAATGTTTCATGTATGTACTTCTGAAAGCTTAACTTTTTAAAGACCTTGATTTTTATTGTCCTGTTGACATATTTATAGGGTGCTAAATCATATTTTAGACAAATTTGTAGTTTCAGGAAAAAAATAATTTTAATTTGAAGAAAAACTTTACCAAAGCCATAATTATAAATTTTGTCACTATTGTGGCTTCTGTTCTCATTTATACATAACAATAAGCTTGTTAAACATATCTTTAGGTCTCCAGATCAAATTTTTTTTTTAAATAATCACTTAGTTTGCTCCCATGAAGTGTATTTTAAGTGTACCCTAGATTTAGAACCAATTTTTCCAGATTTGATAATCTACCTTGGTGTAAGTTGATAATTTATTTTATTGTTAATGCTGTATTATCCAATGCGTTGTGTATATTAGTTTTAGGCCAATATCTTAACACTGTCACCAATAGTATTTTAATTGGTATAGTCCAACCTATAGAGAAAGTGACATTTGTGGTATGTCCTAATTCTCATAAATTCCAGTTTTTAATTGATGTGTAACTGCCATTTTGAATTAATTAGTACTCATGGAGTCATTGTTTGAACATGTGCAATATCTTTTAGACAAAAAAACTGAATTTAATGTAGGTGAACATGCATGTAGCATGTGGTTAGGTTCCATGAATGCCGATGGATATGGCCGCCAGAAAGTACATTAAATTGGCCCAACATCCCTGCACCCAAAATAGAGAAAGCTCACAGACTGGCATACATGTTAAGACACAAGAAATGGCAGTTCATAAAAGAGTGCTTGAAATCTCTCATTTGTGTCACAATAGGCAGTGCATATCATTCAGACATGTATGTGATTGACTAATGCTGTGACGTTTGGAGAATAATTTATTTTTCGTAGCAATAGCCAACACTTGATTCTGTGATGTGTTGTGTTCTGTTGATGTGTAGACCACCTGAGTGGCAGGTTGGAAAGGGGAGTCTTTCCAACCCCAGAATATAATGGATTGTTGTAAATTGTAAATTTACTGCATTTGGTTGGCAAACCCTGATAGTGTTTATTGTTTTAAGATTGTTTCTCCTAGCCTGCATGTCGGTTTTGTTACTGTTTGTAATAGTGTCACATACTTTGTTTGCAGTTTTTTGACACCCTGCAACAGATTGTGCTGGTATGTTCATGCAGAGACACAGGAGCCGGAAGTTTTGAACACCAATGGGCATTTTCGTTAGACCAATCTGCACTGACACATTTGGCTGAGCTGCCTTACGACCTCGACACTTTCGCTTTGGATTGTCCACCTCTGTGTACAAGTTGTACATACCAGAGTGGTAAGTACAAATGTTACAGCACAAACGCTGCCGAGTGCACACACCCCTTCTTTTTCCCGCTGGGAAGTCCCACATCAGTTGACCATGGCATTGTATGTACTTGTCACAGATGGACGAGAGATTGACTATCAGTAAGACATATTGTCCAAGAAACAAGTCAAACAACAAAACATTTCAACAAATTTATATACAAAATATAAATATACACAATGACGATTTCACTCCAAACATCACTACCCCAGCCTTAAATTAACCCCCCCAAAAAAAAAACTGTATTCTGGTGTCCATGGTAAACCAGTCTGAGCCAACTAGCTTCTAGTCAATGTTCGAGCCTTAGTTAAATAATCATTTTAAACCAGTTCAGTTTGTATCAGTATAAACTCATCTGAAATTCACTGTCATTGCAAATACTATCAGTATCTTGATGACGACCAGACACTAGCACATCTTGGATGGTTGGCTGTTGACATCTCTTGCAGATATCCTAATAACAGTCCGCCACCACGCTAGTCTGTAGACATCTCTTGCAGATGGTTCTCCTACAGTTCCGCTCGCCACATCTGTGTCATCCCTCACACCCAGTTATAGCTCACATGGCTATCATAGCTCTCGTAGCTCACACACTTCTCATGATTCTGGCTCACGCTCAAACCCAAAGGTTCTCGTGGTTCTGGCTCATGCTCAAACCCAAAAAGCTGAAACAAAAATGTCTACAAATAGGCTCACTTAATATAATTATGGCAATAAAATACCACCTCATTATCAAGCCCGTCTGACACTTATAAAAACTATTGTAACACAATAAACCAAATTAACCTTAACCCCTTGTCTTGTACCATGTTTACTCCTGGTGCACAACAACACAAATTACGCTTAACCCTCTAATACGGTCAGTTACACAACCGAAAACACACTATACACACACCCAAGGACCCTATAACAAAGTAAAACTACCTAAGTTACAGCACCTGATTATGCACTAATATACAACACCACTTACATAATATATCTAAATACAAACAAATAAACAACCCTATTAATAATCACCACAAACAAATTACAATTAACTAAATTGCCCTGTATTTGAGTCTTGGGGAAGAATATAGTCAAACTATCTGTCCAAAAGACTAAACCACATACCTCCTAAGAGCCATTTCCCAGTCAACTTGCCTGCTGGAAACCTTCTTGGCAAATGCACTGATGAACAGACAGGTGACATTTACCTTTCCCCACAGCCTGCATGCTTTTTACCTGCAGCTTAATTTCCCACTGAAGAAACTCAATATACTGCTCATAAAAAGTTATGACAACGTTTTCACAATTTACCCAGTATGCTCATGCTCTACCAGATATGGACAAAATATTGGGCATTTATTATATAAACCCCCTCTAACATCATAAAATACATGAAACTAATCTTTTCTGTGACAGTACTATTCATAATTTGTTCCAGTTTGCCCATGTGGAGGACCCTGTATGTGTCGGCCTCTGATCTGTTGATAAAACCGAAATAGAAGCTCATAAATACTAGCACTACCTCAATTCTTAATGTTTTCTGGTTTCTAGCATTTGCATTTATGGATTATCTCCGTTGGACTGTTGGACTGTTTTCACCTGTTCTACCATGTTAAATTGACATTGTTTGCAAGCGATATTTTTCAAATCTGACTCTTTGTGATTGTGTTTGTAATCACATAAATAGTGTATTTATCCAACAAAAATGTGATTTGCATGCTACAAGGTATGTAATGTGTAACTTTCATATAAAAGGTATAATTTAATTGCTTTTTTTCTTATTTTTTTATGTTCACCTACATTAAATACAGTTTTTTTGTCTAAAAGATATTGAACATGTTCAAACAATGACTCCATGATTACTAATTTTTTTCAAAATGGCAGTTACACATCAATTAAAACTGAAATTTATGATAATTAGGACATAACACAAAATGTCACTTTCTCTATACATGTAGGTTGGACTATACCAATTGAAATACTATTGGTGACAGTGTTGTGATATTGGCCTAAAACTACTATACACAACGTATCAACCAAAATACATGTACGAACCACAGATATGAATACTACAACACCTCACCCAAAATAGTGACTGAGATAAATGATAACATTATTAGAATTTGAATGATAAATTAAGTTTACATTTTATGTAAGTTGGAAATTTTGATGAACGTTTATTTATTGTCTACCATGAATAAATATATAACCTGTTATATTGTTATTTTATTTATTCTCTGCCATGAACAAATATATAACCTGTTATATTGTTATTTTATTTATTATCTGCCATGAACAAATATACAACCTGTTATGTTGTTATTTTATTTATTATCTACCAGGAATAAATATATAACCTGTTATATTGTTATTTTTATTTGTTTTAAGTCACAGACACTGCGACAAATTTAAAACTATTTTAGCTATTTTTAATACATGAAACGAGATATTTGTTATATTTTATTGTTATAGGCGTCGGGGGGGGGGGGGGGGGGGGGGGGGGGGGGGGGGGGGGGGGGGGGGGGGGGGGGGCGCTTACCCCAACGCTGAAGCTGGGGGGCCACAATATGAACTCGCATTTAATAAGTATGGTAACTGAATCTGGTACAAGCCTGCTTATTGTTGTCATGCTAATGTCAGGCTGTCAACTGTGATGACGAAGTTGGCCAACTCCACGGTTGCGTTGCAATTTCCCCAACTCGGGTCCTGGTCTGAGGTTATACATGTAGGTGTATGATTAGTACCAATCGACGGAACACCGATGCGCGCTACGCTATATAGTCGGTGTTCATATATCTATATGGTGTTGCGCGTATCGGTGCATGTTCTATCGACTGGTACTAATCATACACCTATAACTTCAGACCAGGATCTAAACGCCCCTGTTAATAATGGGTTATACGACGATAATCGAGTTGTAAGAACACTTTGACTAGCAACTGGATAGTCGTAGAAGTCGTGATAGCAGAAAGTTGACCAACCTTCTGCTAGCACTTTGAAGCCTAACCCTAGCATTAGTCCTATCTTTATTCAGAAGTGGGGTGGGGGCAGACTGACTTTTGCCCGAATTAAACGAAAATGCCCGAATCTGGATAACAACAGTTATTCTTATCAGCATTACTATCAAACAGCTATATAAGGTTGCAGACGAATCATTACGCATTTTTACACGGATTATGTACAACTAATTTTGAGGGTAGAATGATGGTAGAATCTATGGTAAAAAGGGTCTCAGATTAGCACATAATTTTTGCAGCGATACCCCCCCCCCCCCCCCCCCCGGAATTTGTATTTGGCGTTGTCATAACATTAGTGTCTCAGACTTGATTAGAATGAATGAATGAATGAATGTTTAACGATACCCCAGCACAAAAATACACATCATATGAAAATAGTATTTATATATATTTATGTAAAACCACAGTGTAAGGAGCTGTGGGTAAAAAGTATAATACAATACATAAAATGAAGGTACAGACTCTGTCTCGAGTCTAGACTAAAAGTTTTATAAGCACCAGGCCAGACTCGATCTCTAATGACGTCATACACATACAATTTGTATGGCGTTGTCATGACGTTACAGTCTCAGACTGTAAACATATTTGCAGCATACAAAGTGACTTTTTAAAATGTATTACCTACTTAAATGTGACTTATATCAAAACAACATGTTCAAACAATAACTAACAGTATCTACAACTTGTGATAAAATAACTCATGCCAGAAAATATGTGTGTAATTGTGGATGAAGATATTTCGTGTGTTTGCATGAACGTACACATGTGGGTGTACATATGCATGAGTACAGGTAGGGGTATATATGTATGTATGTGTGTGTATGTATGGTTATGTAGATGTGGGTGTATGTATGTGTGTGTGTGTATAAGTATATTATATAGGTATATGTATGTGTATATATATATATATGTGTATGAATGTGTATGTATATGTATGTATGTATGTGTATGTAAATATATATGTATGGGTGTATGTATGTAAATGGGTATGTATGTATGGGTAGGTGGATGTATGTTCGAAAGGATGTGTGTGTGTGTGGGGGGGGGGGGGGTATGTGTACGTAGATATATGTGTGTATATATATGTCACGGGTCGGTATCCCAAAAGAAACAAGACGACAACTCAGGAATCATTCATACACATTTATTTACATAACACTTCCCTCCCAACCAATACATATTGCACCTTCACGCATGTAACACATATCACATGTAAATTAAACTATGAATCAATATTAAATAGAGTAAAAATCTTTTAACCACGAAATAATACTAAAATGTCTGTCTTCCACTATTCATCACATTTCACAATTCATCATCATAAGTCACCCTCATCATCACCCTTGTCATGATCATTCACTGATCATCTTCACCATTCCCCATTATCATTATCATTCACTAGAATCATCACACCTCATAATGATCATTCACTGATCACCGTTGTCGTTTACTATTAATACCCCTGTCGTTCACCAGAATCACTAACCCCCTCGTCACGGTCATTCACTGATCATCTCCGTTCACCAGAATCATTGGTACCCTCATCACGATCCTTCACTGATCATCTCCTCCATTCACAATTATTACCACCATCATTCACCCGAATCAGCAACACTCTTTGTCAGGATCATTCATAGATCACCTTCGCCGTTCGTCAAAATCATTGACACCATCGTCACGATCATTCACTGATCATCTTCTCTGTTCACCATTATCACTACCGCCATTCACCAGACTCACTCTTCGCCAACTCCCAGAATACATCATCTACGTTCGTCATCACCAGGACCCAATACACAAATACACTGAAATACAATATACCCTAATCAAAACCATGTAATATTTATATTACCATATCAGATGTTAGACAATTTTCTCTTAATATAATGTCCGCACTTCACAAGTGTCTTAAATATTACATAAATCAGATTTACTTAAGACTTTTGTTTTGCAATGACGTTACATACAACTACTAACACATATACACAATAGTATACCACAGTTATACAACAAACAAACAAAATCTACTTACGGTTGTCATCAACCCAGAGTTATACAGAATAAAATATTTCACAATATCTTAACACACAGTTTCTCTCTCAAGAACGTTATGTGACTGCCCACAACTCATTACATCTCCCAACTATATCCCCACTATGCATGCTTCACTCACAAACAAAAGTGTTCACCAATGTAAGCCCAAGCCCAAGTTCTTTACAAACACCTCTGCTAGTGATTGCAGTATAAAAATATAGTTTGCCGTAGCAAGCTATGACACACAGTTCAACAATATATTCTCAATTACCCAAGTATTTACAATAAATGTTCTAAAATATAATATGGTTCTTATATTAGTACCCTTGACTTGTGACACACACCCCTACTTAAAATTTTACTTCACCGAATAAAAGTATAACAAATAAACAATCACAAGTCACAGTACGTCAAAGTTACTCTCACGTTTCTACATCTCTCCCACCCGACAGCTCTACTATTCCACACCCTCATTATCACCACATCTACTTAAAAGATCTGCACACAGGTTGTCTTTGTCTTGTATACTCTTACATACAAACCTGTAGGGTTGCAGAGCCAACGCCCACCTAGTTACTCTTGCGTTTTCGAACTTTTATTTCTGAAGCCATGTCAATGCTCGATGGTCCGTTTCTAAAGTAAAATCGGTACCATACACATACTGAGCAAACTTACCTATTGCCCACACAATCGCTAAGCACTCTATCTCAATGATTGCATATCTCTTTTCTCTCTCCTTCAACTTGCGACTGATGTATAATACTGGAAATAACTCACCTTCACTCTCCTGCATCAATACCGCATTGTGAAGTGTTCTCCCAACTTTGGTAACTTTAAGATTGGTGCTTTCGACATTTTGTCCTTCAATTCCTGAAAGGCCGAAATCGTTTCCTCTGTCCAACATAATACCTTGTCCTGACTATCCTTTGTCATATTTGTCAAAGGTACTGCTATCTCTGAAAACCGTGGAACAAATTTTCGATAATAACCGATTAAACCCAAGAATGATCTTAACTCCTTTTTGTTTTGCGGTCTTGATATTCCCATGATTTTCCTAACTTTCTTTTCCTCTGGTCCTATTTCTCCATTTCCAACTACGTGTCCCAAGAATTGTAAAGTCGTATGTCCAACAAAGCATTTGCTAGGTTTTGCTGTTAGATTAGCATCTTTTAACCTTTTAAACACTTCTTCTACAACCTCCAGGTGATCTTTCCAGGTCTCATTGTATATCAAAATGTCATCAATATAATTTAGTACATTTTCCATACCTTGCAATAAAGTTCTCATCATGCGTGAAAATACTGCTGGTGCGCTCACTATTCCAAATGGCATTACTTTCCATCTATACAGACCATGTGGTGTAATGAATGCAGTTGCATCCCGGGATTCCTCTTCCACTGGGAGTTGCCAATATCCTTTGCAGAGATCTAATTTCGTAAAGAATTTTGCTGTTGAAATTTTGCTCATTAATTCATCAATGTTTGGAATTGGTTCAGCATCGTATGCGACTATTTGATTTAAACGTCTATAATCGGTGCAAAATTTGTAAGATCCATCGGTTTTCTTCACTAACACAATTGGACTTGCATAAGATGATTTCGTTTTCTCTATCACATCCAACTCTAACATCTGTTCTATCTCATCTTTTACCACGTTTGTTAAACTATATGGTATAGGGTATGGCCTTACTCGCACTGGTTCTGCCGAGGTTAACTCTAGTTTAAATGTTTCCAGTGTTGTTCTTCCTGGTATATCGGTTAACACATCACCACATTTCTCTAATACCTTCTCTATTGACTTTCTTTGTTCTACATTTAATTCATTTGACAGTTCACATCTTTCCCAAGTTTCTGTTCTACTCAAGGATGGTAACACCACATTTAACCGTTTATCTACCTTTTCTACCTCCTCTAGCAACACAAACTATTTCTACATTCTCTTTTTTTTCATCAACCCTTCTATCCAAATATTTCTTTAACATGTTTACATGAAAGGTTTTGATTTTTCCGTTATCCATTTTGATTCGATAATCTAACTTTCCCAACTTCTCAACTACTCTGTATGGTCCCTGCCACATCATTTCAAGTTTATTTTTACACTTTGGTAATAGTAACAACACTTGATCTCCTACCTTTAACTGACGATCTTTCGCTTTTGCATTGAAATGTCTTCTATATCTTGTCGATGATTTCTCCAATTCATGGTGAGCAAGCATACAGGTTTCCTCCAGTCTTGTCCGTAAATCTATTACGTACTGATATGTTGTCTTGATTTCTGGATCGGTTGTTGCATCGGTCCATAATTCTTTTAGAATTTACATGGGGCCTCTTACTATCCTACCATATAGCAACTCAAAAGGGGAAAACCCTAAGCTATCTTGTGGTACCTCTCTATATGCAAATAACAGTGGCGCAATATATCTGTCCCAATCGTTTGGTCTCTCGATACACATTTTCTTTAACATAGATTTCAACGTTGCATTGAACCTTTCAACTAATCCGTTGCACATGGGATGGTAAGGGGTTGTGGTCAACTGTTTCAAAGATAATAACCTTCCTACCTCCTTCATCATATCCGAGGTGAATTGTGTTCCTCTATCCGTCAGAATTTCCTTTGGTACTCCAACCCTACTAAACACTCCTACCAAGGCTTCTGCAACTGTTCTTGTATCGATGTTTTTCAACGGGACTGCCTCCGGATACCGTGTTGCATAATCCACAATAACTAATATGTACCTGTTCTTTTGGTTAGTCATTGGATCAATCGGACCAACTAAATCCACAGCTATTCTCTGAAATGGAATGTCAATTAATGGCATCTTACCTAATAATGCGTTTCCTATTCTACCTTTTGGAATGGTTCTTTGACATATGTCACACGACTGGCAGAATCGTCGTACATCTCCTTGCAACCCTGGCCAATAAAAGTGCTGCTGAACCCTGTCAATAGTTTTCTTTGTAGCCATGTGTCCTGCCATTATTGTTTCATGGCCGATCTTCATCACGCCTTGTCTCAACTTAGTAGGCACTACCACCTGTTCAAATACTTTACCATGTTCAACATTTGGCAATTGTGCTTTCCTTTTCAACAATCCTTTCTCTATCACAAATTTAGAAAAGTTTTGACCTCTCATGGTTTCCTCGCCCTGTTTTGCCAAATTAAACAATTTATCTAAACTTCCATCCTTACGTTGTTCTAGCTTTATCTGGTCAGCATTCATCTCCTTTATTTGTACTGTTGGTGTTAACAATGATTGCATTTTACAACTTGCCTTTCTCATCTGTGCTCTGGTTTCCATTATTCCAATGGTCTGTGCTATATCTTTCTTCGTTACACCTTCTGCTCCTGTTATATTTCCAATTACAATGTCGTAAATAGGATTATCCAATACCATAGCTCTGACTTTTCCAGTAAAGTACGGTGTCTTGATATATGTTTCACACCAAGGTGCTTCCTTAACTTCCCCATCCAGTGTAACGTAACTTCCCATTTCACCTGTCATGTCATTTTCGGGTACTAATGCTCTTCTTATTACCACTGTTGAACAACCCGTATCCCTAATGATAGTTGTCTCCTTTCCTAAGCATGTTCCAACAAAGACATTCATATTGCTATGTCACGGGTCGGTATCCCAAAAGAAACAAGATGACAACTCAGGAATCATTCCTATCCAAAATTTTCTCTTTCTTTAGTGAAACCATACAACCAATGACTTCCTTAACACTTGTCTGTTCTGGTCGTTTCCTACTGGGACATATTCTAGCTATATGACCAGTTTTATTGCAAATGAAACATTTTGTTGGCCATGGTCGAGAATCTAAGTTTCTATCGAGACTACTTCTGTCATTTCTATACTGATCAGTTAACCCTCTTCCTTTCTCAAATCCTGACTGTCCTCCTCTAACTCTTCTATCTCCTAAATACTCACATCTACTTCTTCCCGCTTCTTTCTTACCGTGATTCGTTTCTTTTCTTGCTTCCACAAACGTCTCTGCTAATTTCGCCATTTTAGAAGCATCTTCTGGAGTCCTTTCTTTTAGGTACAATGTTAATTCAGTCCCAGCTGAATTCAAAAGTTATTCACGTATTATTAAATCAAACAATCCATCATAACTTTGCGTAATCTCACTCAGTTTGATCCATCGGTTCATATACCCAGTTAATCTGTTCAAAAATTGTGTGTACGTCTCTCCTGGTTCAATCTTAGCAGTTCTAAACTTCTGTCTAAACCCGTCTTGAGTAAGATCATATCTATGCAACAACGCAGTTTTTAATTTATCATAATCCATTGCATCGTCATTACTCAATCTCACATACACATCTCTAGCTCTACCTGTTAATAAAGTACCCAAGTGAATAGCCCATTCCTCTGTTGGTGACTTCTGCACTGTCAACATCCTTTCAAAACTGGTTAAATATGCATCCATATCATCTTTCCCATCTTGAAATATATGCATTTTAAGTTTAGCTTTGTGGACACCCGAATTATCACTTGACTTAGATAAACTACCACTATCTCTCTTACTTTTCTCAAACTCCAACTCCAGCTGGAATGCTCGTTCACGTTCCTTCTCTTGTCTTTCATATTCCCCTACCTCTTTAGCCACCTCTCTCTCACGTTCCTTTTCCCTAGCATGTGCATCAGCTAACTCCTTAGCACCCTCTCTTTCTCTTGCTCGTTCTTCTCTATCTAGTCTCGTTTGTTCTCTCCATTCTTCCATCTGCTCCTTAACGAATTTCTGCAGCTCCAACTTCTCCAATCCTAGACTCTTACCTATATCCACAAATTTTTCAAACTCCATCTTAATATCTAAAAATACCAACCACAACAAACACAAATATACTATTACCTTCATTCGATTTGATCCAAACTAACGTGAACCTTACTTCCACAGTTTTATGCTTACCTTGTATCCGCAATGAAGTCATAAACACTGTACGTGCTCCGTAACTCACTAACTAACAATAGCTATCTGTAATACCTACCTTTCTTATCTATCCCCCCACAATGTACCTCTAGCACAAGTATACACAATGACGAAACTAAACGCAGATCTCTTAGCTTGTGGTATTATGCACTAGCCCTTTTTATGTTCTAACAGTTATAATAACTAGTAGCCTACTACTAAGGCCAAAAACTCTAATACAACGCCCTTGCTTCCTTTAGGTACCAACAATGTGACTTAATAAATAACAATACACTTGTTAGAAAATTATGTTGCCCTGCATCTCCACCATTTGTCACGGGTCGGTATCCCAAAAGAAACAAGACGACAACTCAGGAATCATTCATACACATTTATTTACATAACACTTCCCTCCCAACCAATACATATTGCACCTTCACGCATGTAACACATATCACATGTAAATTAAACTATGAATCAATATTAAATAGAGTAAAAATCTTTTAACCACGAAATAATACTAAAATGTCTGTCTTCCACTATTCATCACATTTCACAATTCATCATCATAAGTCACCCTCATCATCACCCTTGTCATGATCATTCACTGATCATCTTCACCATTCCCCATTATCATTATCATTCACTAGAATCATCACACCTCATAATGATCATTCACTGATCACCGTTGTCGTTTACTATTAATACCCCTGTCGTTCACCAGAATCACTAACCCCCTCGTCACGGTCATTCACTGATCATCTCCGTTCACCAGAATCATTGGTACCCTCATCACGATCCTTCACTGATCATCTCCTCCATTCACCATTATTACCACCATCATTCACCCGAATCAGCAACACTCTTTGTCAGGATCATTCTTAGATCACCTTCGCCGTTCGTCAAAATCATTGACACCGTCGTCACGATCATTCACTGATCATCTTCTCTGTTCACCATTATCACTACCGCCATTCACCAGACTCACTCTTCGCCAACTCCCAGAATACATCATCTACGTTCGTCATCACCAGGACCCAATACACAAATACACTGAAATACAATATACCCTAATCAAAACCATGTAATATTTATATTACCATATCAGATGTTAGACAATTTTCTCTTAATATAATGTCCGCACTTCACAAGTGTCTTAAATATTACATAAATCATAAATATATATGTATGGGTGTATGTATGTAAATGGGTATGTATGTATGGGTAGGTGGATGTATGTTCGAAAGGATGTGTGTGTGTGTGGGGGGGGGGGGGGTATGTGTACGTAGATATATGTGTGTATATATATATAATTTGTGCCAAATACTCTGTGCCAACATGTATGTTGTGGTAATAGCATGAATATATGTGATAAGAAAGAGTCGCACCAGCCATTGTTACATGTATATCAGGTATGCAATATATACGTATGGTAGTATCGTGTGTATGAGATGTGTACGGGAGATAAATAGTGTATCTGAATACAGATTTTCTCAGTATATATCTATATGACAACATATATGCATTTCATAGTACCGCTGGTACTTGAAAATTATGTACCATAGTGTGTATGAAAAGAGAGAAGTTTAGAAGTAGTTGTGTTTGATCATACAGGTTCATGACAGCACATAATAGATACAAACCTGGTATATACAGCATATATATAGAGCCATTTTATGAGTACACCTTTTAGTATATATAGATACACACAGGACTAGCTCTGGCAGTTGCCAAATTCGCCAATTGCGAAATTTAAAAACAACTGGCAAATCTTATTTTAAGTTGGCGAAATAATTTTATCAAAAATAACTGGCTTTCTGTCATTTTTGAAGTTTAATTGATAGTTTGGCGAAACCTTGTGTTAACCCAGAGCTGGCCCTGTACATTATTATGGACTAGCTAACACTAGTAATAGACATGTTTATGGAAATATTTATTGGAGTACATTTTCTCTTAGTATACTAGCGAATACTAGCATAGTATAGTTACTTAACAATGTATAACCTATATTTCATAGTTCCATTACTATGTATTAACAGACATCTACATCATGGAGGAACAAAATAGAACAAAACCTTAGTCTCTATAAACCAAACTCAACACATCTGAATGAACAATTATCTTTAAAAAAAAAAAAGTTTTATATATATATACATGTATATACATATATATTTCTCCCACACTATTACTGTAATCTTCGTGTATGAGTAAGTGTATGATTCCCGGGACAACTAAATCAATATTTCTTATTTTAAGTATGAACCAAAACAGCTTGCTATCATTTATGTCATGGAATATAGATGGACTTAAAAAGCAACTAGATATACCTGAAATTAGAGAATTATTTACAAAACATGATTTTATTGCAGTTCAAGAAACCCATATACGAGATAAGGAATATGCAGAAAGCAATATTGAAGGTTACTCGAACACAACAAAGCTTGCCATAAAGGACTCAAGAACTCAAAGTGGCAGGGGATCGGGTGGCATAGCCATCTACTACAAAACAAAATACCATAAACAGGTACACACAGTCCAAACAAGCAGCGCATACAGCCTTTGGCTCAGACTTTCAAAAACATACTTTGGGTGGTCACGTGATCTGTTTATATGTTGTCTATATATACAACCAGCAGACTCCCCATATTTTCAGGACCAATTCCAAACACTCGAAAATGAACTGTCAACATTCAGCGAAAAGGGCTCGGTCTTGATAATGGGTGATTTTAACGCTAGGACTGGGGATACTCGCCTACCTATAGTAGACTACATAGAACATGATCCCACAAATCACATACCTTTTCCATCTGATTACATTTCCGATAGCATATACCGACAACGACACTCGCAGGACATAACTTACAATAATCACGGCAAAAAGTTAATTGAACTATGTAAAACAAGTGGTGTCAGAATACTCAACGGACGAACACCTGGGGATTATCTAGGAAAACTCACATGCTTCAACTACCAGGGAAACAGCGCAGTTGACTATGTTCTAACCGATGACAGAACTATGAAACATGTAGTCGGTCTTTACATCTCTTACTTAACAGAAGAATCTATCCACTGCTCCTTATCTGTCATACTGAAATGTAACATAACCCATACCAGTAGTGACACTATTCCACTTCATCCAATACATACAAAATATCAACTGTCTGACAAAAAACAAGATGGCATATATAAACAATCTCCTAGGTGATGAAGCACAATACAAAATACAAACTTTTATGAATGACCCCATCAATAACTCCTACACAAATATAGAAACAGCAGTAAACAAGTTCAACAACATACTCATTGGAGCAGCATCTAGATCATGTCCCAAAACTCGCATCTGCAATAACAAAACAAAAAAGCTAAAAATTAAAAAAAATGCCAATAGACATCCAAAACCTCAAGAGTAAATTTACCGAAATTGTTAAATCACTATCTAAGGAACCTAATAACACTAGAATTAGGGGAAAATACATCCAATATAAAAAACAACTAAAGAAAGCAAAGAAAGCACACAAACAATCGGGAAAAAACATGTATGACAAACTCCAAAACCTACACAACAGTAACCCACAGGCCTATTGGAAAATAATAAATAACCTAACAGAAAGAACTAGCAAAAGTATCAACCTGCCAGAAAATATGGCAAAGAAAATACACGAACATTTTAGAGATATAAATGCTGAACCTACCCAACACACAACCGTGAATATAGAATCTGATGCTAGATTGCTCGATGAACTTTTGATAACGGAATCCACTGAAACTAATAACAATGTACTAGACCAAAGTATCACGATCAAAGAGATTAAAACAGCCCTACAATCACTGAAAAACAACAAGGCATGTGGCTTAGACCAAGTTACAAACGAAATGTTAAAATATGGAAATGAAATCATCATATCACCAATAGCAAAATTATTCAACACAGTATTCCAGTATGGGATACTACCGTCCTCTTGGACAGTTGGCTATATCACACCAATACACAAAAAGGGATCTAAACAAGACCCAAACAACTATAGGGGAATTACCATTACAAGCTGTCTAGGGAAAATATTCTCCTCCATATTAAATAAACGATTAACACGTCACATTGAATCAGAAAACCTAATAGCAGACAACCAAGCTGGCTTTAGAGAGAATAGAAGAACTACAGATAACATTTTTATCATAAAAACGCTGATTAACAAATACATTGAACAGAAAAAAAGCAAGCTTTATCTCTGTTTCATTGATTTCCACAAAGCATTCGACACTGTTTGGAGAACCGGCTTACTCCTTAAATTACTTAGACTGGGTATTGGCGGGAAATTCTTTCAGATCTTAAAAGCTTAAAATATAAATATTGTCTTTTGTATTCTAATTCTTTACACCCGATGGTCGTATTGTATTAGAAATAATAGCAGAATGTAGACCTAAAGTCAAAACACTGTTGGTTATCACCAGTTTGAAGACTGTTATTTAATTCTGTTGTCTAGTGTCTGTATTTGGAGATGTCCCGGATGCTAGCTTAAATCTATACATTATCTGTGATTGCTTTTAAGATAGCATTTTAGTGCTTCAGACGACAAACGATTTTAAAGCATGTTCCTATTTGTCTATGACAATATTTACACTGTTGTCAAGGGTATGTTGTATGGCTTAAGTAGACAATACTCCATTTGTTTTAGATTTTAGAAATACATTGACAAACAGAATTGATTTACTCAAAAGAAAGAATAAAGTGTTAGTAAATTTATCAAAGGATACCTTAAAAAACAAACGTTATTGGAATAAATACAAATTGACTCTATGAAAAGGACAGATTCTCAAGTCTGTGCTTCAAAACATACCAGACGCGCAGAGAAAGTTCAAGCACATGTTATTTTATAAGAATGACTATGGTTGCTTATCATAAAACCACAGTTATTTGGTTATTGGTTCTGAGTCGAGCTGTAAGTTATGTTAATGGATACATCTCCAACATGCACAGTTCCATGCATATAGGTAAATTTCAGAAACAAGACCACGCTGGTCTGCACGTGAATCTTGCAGAAGGCAACGACGTCATCAGCTTGCTGCAATGTTCTACGTTCTGTCAACGGAACGGTGGTTGTGATGGGTTCGTCTTCTGTAAGTCATCACCGTCCAAATGTTTCCAGTTCATCCATTCCAGTGCTGCTGCTGCTACCAACCTCTCTGACGTTTCTTCGTGTTCATTCTACGTTTCAAATCAGAAAACGGTAAGGTGTTACAAAACTGAATATTCCCCAGAAAAGTCCAATATATTAATGTGTATGAATACATCTTTTGATACAAAATATATTAAAGGAAAACAAGGCTATACAAGGAAAGAAATTATATTTTCGTTTAAAGATCGTCTCTATATATATATTTAGCCAGGCTGATAGCGATCTGCTATATAATGTAGTTGCAACATTTAGTGTTACCCCCCAAAAAAAAAAAAAAAAACCAAAACAAAACAAAACAACAACAGAAAAAACCAACAACCTCCCCCCACCCCCCAAAACCCCCCCCCAACAACAACAACCGCAACACCAACAAAACAAACCCAACAAGTCGGAGATGAAACTATTTTCTAGCAGATAGACTACTCAGCAGCAATGAGTGTTTTCGAACAAACAGGATATTGTACACTCGTCTTTGGTACAAAAGTTGTAGAGCACTGGAAGGAACGAAAATTGGCACAGTATATAGGATAAGGGAGTTTTCGAACAAATAGGATTCTGTACAACTGGCTTTGATATAAAAGTCGCAGAGCATTGATTGGAAACAGAATTGGTACAGTAGATCCGCTAGGGGAGGTGTTTTTTTTGTGTGTTTTTTTAACAAACAGGACAATGTAAATACGACTTTGATATAAAAGTCGAAGAGAACTGATTGCAACGAGAAGGGAGAATAAACGCCTGGGGTTTTGTAGTCGAAAGATTGTTTTCCCATCCCAGCCAGTGCCCCGCGACTGGTATTTCAACTGAAGGCCGTAGTGCTGCCGTTTGTGAGAAAGTGCATATACAATATCTAAGCTTTTCTCTGTAATGCATACGTCTCACAATGACCAAATGATGATTAATAAATCAATGTGCTCTAGTGGTGTCGTTAAACAAAACAAACTTTAACTTTAATACACAGGTTTCGTGTCCCGCAGTGTCCCTTCCCGATACTTATTTGACTGTTAACTTTTAATTTCCAGGCGCCACCTCCAAGTACGACACATACAAATCCAACAACAACAAAAACAACAACCACTACAACAGTGACGACTACGACAACACCGACTACGACAACACCGACAACCACAAGCACGTCGACTACAACAGCCACTACACCGATAACCACGACGCCTAGGCCTACAACTACGACAACACAGACAACCACAAGCACATCGACTACAACAGCCACTACACCGAGAACCACGACGCCTGGGTCTACAGCTACGGTTGCATGCATCAACCTCACAGGCGGAGGATGTATGTGCCCCAATGGAGCGACTAACGCCGACTGTACTCAATATATGACAGGTAATAAACTTGTTTGTTTTGTTTAACGACACAACTAGAGCACAACAATTAATCGTTGGCTATTGGGTGTCAAACATTTGGTAATTTTAACATGTAGTTTTTAGAGGAAACCAGCTACATTTTATCCATTGGTTGCAAGGAATCTTTTATATGCACCTTTCCACAGACAGGGCAGCATATACCACAGCCTTTGATAGATCAGATTTTGGGTACTGGTTGAAACAGAATGGGGATACACCTCATTGAAAACGTTATACAATTGAAAGTATAAGAATTATAATTCCACCAACGACAACTTTGTACTATTTTCGGCAAAGTTTTAAAAACAAAATACAGGTAGATATTTTTAGCTAGCCCGGTTCCTTTTACAAGAATGTAAATGTAGCTGTTCAAACATAACATGGAATTCAACGTCAAAATAGCGTTGCACGAACTCCATTACATCATCTGGCGTAAAAAAACAAAAACAACATTTTCTTACACAATATTCAAAATATTTTCGTGCTTTTACCATGATTTCTCAGTCTTTGTGCTCTGTGAAGCATTGCGATTTGTCATTTGCCACAGCAACTATGCTCTTAGGGCTCCACAAATAGCGATGCACAATGCCATTTGTGAGTCGGTGGACTAGAGAGATTGTGTGCAGGCTACGGGCAACTGTTGGGGTCGGTTCGTATTTTCCCCCTTTCTGATGCATCAGTTGTGAGAGTTCTAGAAGTTATTGCGGTCTGAAATCAGACGGAGAATGCGTCTACACTACTGTCAAGTTCATGAGTTCGCCATCTTAGTCGGCAGGACCCATAGTTAACTACGGGCTTTAGGTATCAAGTGTCCAGTTATTTTTAGGACTTAAAGTTTTGGCCATCTAGCTACAGACTACCCACCCCAGTTATTTTAGGAATTATTGCCATGTTATCGATGTGTTATATCAGTATGCAATTTTGTTTTATAATAATATATTGTTTTATAGTAACAGATGTTTTTACAGTGATAGATTAAACTGAGTCTTGAAACTGAGATGGTACAATGGAAACACCTGACAGAAAACTAAATGCCGAGAAAACTGGTTAATTTAACGCAATCTGAATTGTCCTTCATCTACAACCACCACCCAACCCCCCGCCCCCCCCAACCCCCAACACACACCCCCACCCCCACTGCGTCCACATACTGGCCCACTGCCGATGACAATATAGAGAATACTAAACGAGTCCCCGTGAGAGACCGTTTATATTACAACGAGTGTGTTTTCGATCGTACATCACGAGCGGAAGCGAGTGATGTACGATCGACAACACACGAGTTGTAATATAAACGGTCTCTCACGGGGACGAGTATAGTCTTCTATTTATTACAACGCGCTACATTATTAATTTGAGTCGCCAAATATATTTTTTGTCTCTCACTAAACAGGACACTGAATGTAAACAAAACAGCGGAGTGATTCAGAGCGCATAACCCTTCTTTGCCTATGCACTCTTTTTATATTATTAAAGTATTTATGCTTTCGCAATGTCATAGAGTCCCTCCATCCCAAAAATAAAAATAATTAAAACAAATAACACACACTAGTAGTAAACAGAATATTAGTTTAGTAAACTATAATATAACAATCACTATTCAAAGTCCATCATTGAGTTTTCTGCAAAACATTTAAACTTTCAAACTTCAAAGCGCGTCGGTCTCAGTGTCACGTGTGAGTTTTCGACGTTTGGGCTTGCTTTCAGGAGATTCAGTTTCATCGTTATTGTGTTTACAAAAGTTAATATTTATGGTTCCACCATATATTGGAGCAGAAAAAATTGAAGACAATTTGCCAAGAAGATTTGTAGAAGATGTAGTACAAGAATCAATCATTTTCGTTGAAGTTGTGTCTGTCGAGTGCATTTCCAAAGCATGTGACTGGTGGTCCGATACCGTGTTACTGAGAATATGACTAATTTCACGGTGCTGTGTTGTGGAAATGTGGCTGTAGTTGTTGATGCTTTGTATATTTTTATGGCCAGAAATTTGCATTATGTGTGTTGGAGGGATATTTTTCTCAGAAATTTTTTGTGACTAAGTATTTTCGTGCAGAATGGTTTGTGTAATTCTTGTTGGGAGCGAGTTCGGCATTTTTTGACATTCGCCTCATGATTGAAGATAACTTGTTTACCCCAATAGGCTGGCGTTTAAACCAAGGAAAAAATTCAGAAGCTTCTTTTGTGTTTGTTGCTAAATAGAACGGTGTTTCAGGTTTGGTGAATCCAGATGGACGCAGGTTAGAGTAACGCTTGTAGAGGTCAACTGGACAGCGATCGTCACCAGTTGCCCAAACTTTCGGTTGCACATCACGCATGGTTTGAGGATTATCCCCCTGACAGGTCTTGGATTGCCTCTCAGTAAACATCAGGAATTCTTTGCCATCATCGTCAGTTTGTAATGTCACATCGCCCCATTTCATGTCGCGATGTGACTTCACACTTCGGATTCCAAAATGTGTTGTGTTATTCCACCAAAGTGTGTTTATTATTGATTCTGGATTGTGTCTACCTAACTGGCCGGACTGCCATAATTTTTCAATATCATTGTCATTGAGGGACTGTGCACGGTGAGGTAAGTTTCCCATTCCCTCAGCTTTTAGAACTTTTTGTTTCGTTTTTAGAACAGTATTTAACTTCGCGAAGGCCGTGCCTGTAATCAGTGAAATACCATAATTTTGGGATTTTAAATATCGTTCGAAACTGCCCAACATTCCTCTGACTGTCGAGGGCTCGTACTTTGATCCATCAGATTTTTGTAAATGTACAAAGAACGAACATAGAATGTCTCACAGTTCGGTTTCGTTTATTGATTCGATTGCGCGTGTGTCACCTTTAGTGGCCATGAAAGACTCTAATCGTTTAATGTCATATGTGGTCTTTCTCAAGGTATTTTGGTTTTCGTCTTCTTGAATAAAAGTATTTATTTCAGAATGATCGTAATGGGTACTTATCTGGCTTTCTGTGGGTTCAAAGGCTTCGCAAAAAAAATCATCCCAAAAAAGTTCATCGTTCATTTCTCGAGTCGCATCAGTTACGGGTAGGTTGCCAACGTTGGGATTGGGGGAGGTATGTGAAGGGACAGTCTCCGCTACTTTCGTCAGCCGATATTTCGCAACTTGTCGCATGAGTCCGGTATCTGTTCTAATGTTAAACATCTTATAGCTTCCGAGTGGCTGTACAATTGAAGTTACCCGTCCCCTCTCCTGACCATCGATTTTAACGTAGTCGTTTACACAGATGTGGCTAGAGTGTGCCATTTTAACGCTGCGAAGACCCGTAAGCCACAGCAGACGTGAAACATTTCTTTTCAAATATTTGTGTTTATTTATTTAATAATGTAAACTATTCTTGTTTCATAACGAAAAACAAAGTTTTATATGTAAAATGTATTATTTTTTTTAATTTGTTTTCTTTTTATTAATTGCATCTAGCCACGAACGTAAAGTTTTAATGGCATGTTGTTTATGAATGAGTTAAAGTAGTTCCGTGGATCATGTGATCGGAGGTCATGACCTCTCAAAAAGCATATCTCACATTGTGGGATATGAAAAATCTCTCACGGGTATCTCCGTCACCGCGGTGTAATAAATGACATTATTACATTATGACATATCTTATCTTGGTGGTAAAATGTTAGATTTATTTTACCAGACTGCAAGGATTACATAGACTATGATGGTACGACGGAAGGACTTCTGCACATCAAGCCATCGGCTTGGACTGGACCACCATTTCTAGTGCGCTGCTACAAAGGTGAAACCCTGATTCAAATGAGAGACGACGTCCCGTCTTGTCACAGCTTGTCCTTCAACCGATCCTGGTCAGAATACAGAGATGGGTTCGGTGACATCCAGAATGGCTGTTTCTGGGTGGGCAATGACAAGATATCGGCGCTGACCAGATCAAGACCCTATTCCATGGGTTTGTGTATGTTGGTTCATTCACTTCATTTACTTGAAGACCGGTGTAAACAGAATGCATGTCCGTAGGAACAGTTGTTTGCCCGAACTTAATCTCCTATGAATGCAGGTCCTAGGTCTAATATACCTAGGAATGCAAGTCCTAGGACTCACGTTCCTTATGAATGCTGGTCTGACTGCCAGGATATCAAGTCCGGGCCGGACTTCCATTCCTGGACAATCAAAATTTAAGTCCGGTCGTACACATAAAAATTAAATCATAAATGTAAACAAAACGAAAAACAGTTTCCTTTCTGGTTTATTTAATTAACTTAGAATACTGGCGCTTCTCTTTATTTAAATATTTTCTATTTATTCCAATATTTCCATTTATATCATTTGTAAGAGTTTGTACAATTTTTTTTGACCTTATTACATGAGCAGAACCAAAGTCTTTATTCATTGCGTGTTGTTCCAACTAATAAATGTTTAAACATTTAAAATTAACTCAAAAACATTTTCCAAAATTCGAAGCATGTATTAGTACTCACAAATAAGTATAACTTGCCCATATGATATACCAACACAATTATCTGTTAGACATTATGTACTGGTATTTGATAATAATAATAAATAATAATAATAATAATAATTTAACTATACAAATTTGATATTTGCGTTATATAAATTATCTTGTTATTATATAATTTTAAGTTTGTGCCTTTTTGTCAATAATGTTGCAGGCGCGTGTACATAGGGTGTGTAGTGGGGTGGCGTGGTCTAAATACCCCTCTTCAAAGCAAATTTCTATTTGCCACAGTCTAGACCTCCCCCTGCATAACTTACTGAACTTGTGCCTGCTTTGTCAATTTTGCTCATTTTCAAAAATTTATTTGGTCTAACATATGACATATCAGACTCTGGGCTCTATGATATCTTAGTCCCAACCAACCATACCATCGATACTTTTTTTTTATGTTAAATGGTTTTCATTAGGATTTATCAATTAATAGAACTATCAATGACTAAGAGTTAGTTTTAGCAGCTCAATGGGCTACTACACCGACTAAAACAAAACAGTAACCCCTAAACAATTATCACACTGTCAATAATATGCACACACAATTTACAAAGATACTTGTAAACAGACTAACTGCTCATGACACTTTTACTGATTTTTATTACCCGAATGAAATGAAAATGTCCGAATCTGGGACACAACGTATATTTATATTAGCATTACTACCAAGACGCTATATAGGATTCCAAACAAATCAGTCTGCATTTTTACATGGATTTACAACTAATATTATAAGTAAAATTACAGGCCAGCTCATTTTGCCCGAACGTGTCCATTGCCCCCCCCCCCCCCCCCCGCACACACACACTCTGGGGGAGTGACCCCCGGCCCCCACCTCCACCCAGTATCTAATGTTTATGATGTTCCTAACGGATAGGTATAATAATACAGAGAGCCTTTCCCCAACTCGTCTCGTCTACTTATTATGGTCAAAACTGCCATAAGGCAGTCAGTGATAATTAATTTCAAGTGTTTTGATGTTATTTTTAATTGTTCATCAATAAAATGCGATTTTTCATGCTTATTATTCCTGTTATGTTTACATTCCTCGGAATGCACGTCCCAGAGACTTAAATTCCTAGGAATACAAGTCCCACAGACTAGGATTCCGAGGAATCGAAGTCCGATCGGACAAAGATTAAGAAAATCACAATTAATCAGATTGTGACTTTCCGTCAAAATATGAACTTATAAAACATATTATTAAAAATTATGTTGGTGTATATAGAAATTGTCTTTTGCTGTTCGCCAAATGTTAAGTTTTTTGGAGTTACCAGTTTTCAAATCTATATTTTTGAAACACTTTTGGTCCACATATTGTTTATATATATATATATATATATATATATATATATATATATATATATATATATATATATATATATATTATATATATATTTCTTCGTGTTGAACACATAGACATATAGCCTATTTTATATCTGTAGTTGCATTATATACTTTTGGAAAAAGCAAGATATTCGTCCTACTTCAATATGCTAACAAAAATGTAAGATGATTACAAAAATTCACTCACGTGTCTGATTCACTAGTCTATGACGTAAAAACATAATTAAGTTGATACTCAAACTTATTATTATTTTTTTTGACATAGAGATTTGAACCCACAATAATCTTAAGAGACTCATACACTTATCCATGACACTGTGAGGGAAGGCTGCCAAATCCTCAATTTTTTTTCTGCGTTATTGCATGCACCCGAAGCGGTCGTGACCTATTAATGTGATAGTAATGTCAGCAGTTAGAAATTGTTTCAGTAACATTTAATTGTTTTAGTGCTTTAATTTTAGAACTTTTGTATTAATGTCGATCGTCATACACATTCATTCATTCAGTTCGTTTTATGTCACCTCAACGTTCACATATGACATTTAATTTGATGTTTTGTAAACGTCTTGCACATTACGGTTTTATTATTTGTTTGAACATTATATATTAATTATTACATTATTATATGAAAATAGCATACGTTCGTATAATAAAGAATGATACATGTATACAGTACGCGCTTGGTATGTAATAATGATACATGTTTAGCTTGGTGCAGGCAGCATAAGATAGCACACCAGTTAATAGTTTAGTTTATCGTTCCATCTTTTTCCAATAGTCCAGTCAATTTATGGGAAAACGTTGGTCAACCCACAACAAATTGCAACATAATTTATTTTTTCACCATTCACCTCAGAAGGACCTGAAAAGAAACATATGAAAAAGTCCTCCTAAATTCAAGTAGTGGAATAGTGCCTAATTACATACATCCAATATTGCCGCCACAACGTTAGTCATTACGCAGTTTTTATCAATTTTCATCTCGAACCAAACCAATTTCAATGTTTAAATATGCTAATATATGTAATATAAAATGTTAAAAAAAAAGGAAAAAAGAAATAGCTTGCAGTATAAAAACGTTTGGAAAAGTTCTGTGACATAATGGAAGGTATTGCACCATATATTTAAATTTTAGATAAATAACCAAAAGTGATATACATTCGTAGAATACTTCCTCTCTGTATATTATAGTCAGTTTAGATTAAATGTATGTTTGTAAACATAAAACCACTTGAATTTCGTATTACATTGAACTTAACAATTTTATCTCCACTGAGTTGATAAATACAGTTTAATCAAATTAATTTATGGACAATAATTTTTTTAATGCATCTTGGAATAATTATTATCCAATCATAATCGACACCTCATTTTGCAATTACACGTAAGCCTCTGGTAGTTCCTTTGAGGCTGTCCGTGTCTGTTAAGATTGACAGACCTGTACTTATTTCAACGTATTCGTACCATTCCCAGTCCTCTGGATTCATGCGGTCACCATACGTCATCCACTACTGAAATTTCAGTTAACCGCGTTGGCTATGGACATGACAGTCCCTGAGATTGGGAGAAGCTCTGCTGGTTTCACACGTTATGAGGTACTTCCGCCTACCTTTTAGTAAATTAATTGTAGTTTAAGAAAATTCAACTTGTCGCCTTATAAGCATTATATGGTGTTCTTCCAACTGATATTATATCTGTTTTTGTGCTGTCTCGTTTCCTAAACACTGACTGGTTCGTGTGCCTCAGCTTCAGTGCAAGTCATTTGTAACATAGATAGTTCGTTTAGTTGTTCTTGCAGCCGCAGCAAAGGCAATGTGCATACTTAGTAGATGAGCATCTACCTAGACATGTTCTGTGACATCCATGCCACTGTGGCTCGCCACTGAGTAGGTGATGAACCTTTGTTTCTTCTCTTTGAATGATTATGTTTCTTTTCACCAGTGCTAGATTGTATCAACAGAGTTCTTCCAGTAAAGAGTAGCAAATTAAGCATGCGCTGATAATGTATTAAAAATGGCATGGATAATGATAATTACCTAAAATGTAATATCACATACTTACAACAGGTTAATTTTCTAATCCATGCAAAACAATCACTTTGATTTAACAAGTCAACGGATGAGAATAATGTATACTTTTAATTTTACAGGTTTTATGTTTTCAAACAAAAAAGTGAACCTGATATGCATATGTACACACACACACACACACACACACACACACACACACACACACACAGACACGCACGCACACACACCAAAATGATAACCCTACGGAATATATAGAACTATTTTAAAAGTATCTGGACTGCACTTTATATTCCATACTAATTACTATATGGATATTGTTAAAATAGCAACATATTCAAAACTGTAAGTAAAAAATAATGCTAAATGCCCCCCCCCCCCCCCCCCCCCCCCCCCCCCAGGAAATATTTACTTTAACGACGAATAATGATAATAATAATAATAAACAAAATAATAATGAAATGGTGTAACAAAGTATTTGGACTGTAATTGTAATATTTCACACTCATTACTATGTGGATATTTGCCACATTCTATGAAAATTGTAGGCCCATTGGTCAAATATTGTTAAAATAGCAACAGATTAATTCATGTCGATTTACCCATTTTTGGCAGAGGTATGGCCCTTGAAGTTAGTAAATTCAAATATTTGTTTTCCGGGCATGTTTTTTAGAATGCATCAGGATATCGAGCTGAAATTTTGTGTGTATATTTATCATATACTGTTCAGGAACAAGTTTGAATTTCACGGCGATATACCCATTTATGACCCTTAAACCTAGGAGATACGAAACGTTGTTAGGCCCAGTAGGGAACATGTATTGTTTTAGCAGTATTTCCAGAAGTCTTTGGTTTTTATTAATATTTCAAATTACATATATTAGCATATATAAACCGTTAAATTAGTTTAATTAAAATTGGAATTTTGGTAACATGTGCATAATGACTAAATTGTGTCGGCTATATTGGATTTATGCAAATTAGGCACTGTTCCACTACTTGGATTCAGGAGGACTTTTTATATGTTTCTTTGTAGGCCTTTCTGAGATGAATGGAGAAGAAATCATTTCTGTGGCATTTTGTTGTGGCTTATTTCATAAATGGACTGGACTAAAGACTAGTACGATTTTTAATTCCAAGATTAATACGATTTGTAATTCGACTCTTACATTATTTTCTTTCAGACACTATAATCAATAGCCAAATGAAATGGATAATCATCTATGACGATTTCGTAATGAAAACCGCTGCTAACAAGTATCGTCTTAACTATACAAACACTTGGGGTAACGGATTCTATAACTGTGATAGTTTTGGTGGTTCATCTTCCATCACGGATGTCAAAGGTCACCAGTTCTACACGTATGATCAAGACATCAATGGATGTGCTGCTGCGGACGGGGGAGGATGGTGGTATAATACTGGATGTTCTTACGGAAACCTTAACGGAATCTGGCCAAAATGGCCGCTAAAAGGAACAGTGCATGTTTTAAAAGTATCGTTGGTTTACATACAACGAACAACTTAAACTATTGAAAAAACTAATCATCAGACTTAATCAGTGTTCATATCAGCTGAATTTAATAACTGTACCGCTTTAATATTTGTGATAGACCTTTGCAACAACATTTATTTGACATTACAAATAAAACTAAATTCACATATTTGGAACCAAAGCAGTTGGAATAAATATTCATACATGATAATAGTTCAATGCTTTATTTGTGTTAGGAAGGATTTACCAGACTCCACTTAACTCTAAAATAGGTACATGTTATAGTTACATCATCCTTTTACGAGAGTTTCGTTTAGTTAGACCACGGTTATTGCGGCCGTTGAGGGACCGGTATAATGATCGAGGGCGTTCGCTGAAATTAGGCTAGACACGCCCGTCGTCCAACTATGGGATACACCACGGGTAAGATCAAAGGGACCGACACCAAAGCGTGGTACAAACGTACATACTGTGTATTGTTCACAGCCATAAATATTTGTAGTTTTTTGGTGTGAGATTTGTTAAATTAAAAAAAAAAAAAGGTTTATGACATCATATTTTAAATACATTTATATAAGAATTGTTCGTCATTTTTTCGAATTTATCCATGTATAACAGTCATACTAAATTTGTGACTGTTATACATCGATAAATTCGCAAACAGCACAACTGATGTAGTTTAGTTAAAACTACACATAATGCATAAATCAGTTGCTAACGTTCTTCCCATTTGACGTAATGACGTAATTTTCTGAGGTGTTTACTTTAAAATCCTTCACTACGCTACACAATTTTATGTAGTTTGTGACTGTTGTATATTGATAAATTCATTTAAAAAATGACAAACAGATTTTATATAATTGCAAAGACAGGAGCTTGTACAGAGGGTGGGTTGAGGCAGTCGAACCCTCCCCTTGATCAAGCAAATGTTCTGTTTGTTTCAGACTTTTACTGCAGATTCTGTCTTACACTCCGACCTTATCCCCCCTAGTTGTATTAGTGGAAGTACAGATTCCGTAAAGAATATAATTTCTAAAATCGAATTAAAATAACTAAATTATTTGCATATATATATATATATATATATATATATATATATATATATATATATATAGGGCCGTAGATAGCGGTGGGGGGGGGGGGGGGGGGGGGGAGAGGGACAAAATCCGGAAACAATTATAGAAACTTAAAGAATTCTCTTAACCGTTTAAGGAGTTTTTGACTATTAACAAATCAGTTACCCCCCCCCCCCCCAAACAAAAAATCCAAGCTACGGCCCTATATATATATATATGTGTGTGTGTGTGTGTGTGTGTGTGTGTGTGTGTGTGTGTGTGAAATTCGTCAGGGTTTATGTTTGCTTTTTTCGAATATATAAACAATTAAATTAGTAAAACAAACAATCCGCATAGGATTTAAATAATTGAACAGGACTATAGTACATTCATCTTCACAAGCCGAAATAGAGTATACTGTGCGGAATGGTACATTGGCTTGCGAAGATGTTGTATGTTGTACCAACTGCTGTTGAGATTAAAACAAGTGCGGGGTCCTACTAAAACAGTATGATCACTTTTGTGCGAAACTAAGGAAGTCACAGACACCCCTTTTATGTCTGAAACGAGCAGCACACCCACCAAATGTTTGGTCTGATTTTCTTTAAAGGGACGTTCCTGAGTTTGCTGCACTGTAAGATGTTTCTACGATTGTAAGAAGCCCAAACTGGATTTTGTGGAAATAAAATGAAATTTAACCTAGTACAAATATTAGAACAACCAGAAACACGTTTAATATACAGCCACTAATATTTTATGCATAAAAATATATTTGACATATAATTACAATCGTTAAAAAGTCTCTGTTGGTCGATAACATCTTAAAAATTGCAGCAAACTAAGGAATGTCCGTTTAAGGGTGAGGGGGTGATAGTATTTATACCTATGGTGTATATGTTGACTGAAACTCTACGTGTAGCAGGCTGATGGTGATGCTCTTGCAAGGAAGACGAAGTTTGTTTTGTTTAACGACACCGCTAGAGAATATTGATTAATTAATCACCGGTAATTGGATGTGCTCTTGCAAGGAGTGTTAATAAAATAGTCAGTATTCTAATTATTTACGTCCAATAGAAATGGTAATGGACTAAAAAAAAGTCAGCCAGGGCCCACATATAATTTATGCAGTCATGGGCCATATAAAATCTCGTTCAGGTCTAAGGTAAGAACACCAACACTCAAAATACTGCGAACTATCACCAATATGATTATCTTGTCCCATATCAATATTTGGATACTGACATCCCGGATGCTGGCTTCAAGTCTATAGATGGTGTTTGATTCCTTTTGAGAGCGCAACAATTCCGTGTTTCCATTTACAAAAGACTTAAGTAGTGAAGCACTCGTTGTCCAAGACAATGTCTACATTGTTTTCAAGGATGTGTTTTACAGATTAAATAGAACGAGTCGTAGTCCGCTTTGAATTTTAGAATTTTGTTGGCAAACAAAAGTGATTTACTCTGTTGCAAGAATGATGTAAGTGGGTGTAAGTAAATTTATCAACGGATGTGCTACATAAAACATATTTGAATCAATAAACTGCCTCTATGAACAGGAGATTCCCATGTAGGCGTTTTAGAATTCTCCAGTGTCGCAGTGATACTCGAGCAATTATTACTTCATCAGAATGACTGTGATAGTTCCTCATAAAACTACAGTCGTTTGGCTAATGTTTCTGGGTCAAGCTTTGGACTATATTAGTGGACATCGGGTCAACATGTACAATTCCATGCATATAAGTAAATTTCAGAAACAAGACCACGCTGGTATGCACGTAAATCTCGCAGAAGGCAATGACGTCATCAGCTTGCTAGAATGTTCTACGTTTTGTCGACATAAAGGTGGCTGTGATGGGTTCGTCTTCTGCAGGTCATCACCGTCCAAATGTTTCCAGTTCATCCATATCAGTGCTTCAGCTGCTGCTGGTGCTACCAACCTCTCTGACCTTTCTGGTTGTTCATTCTACGTTTCAAACCAGAAAGAGGTAAGATGTTACAAATTGGTCTTTAAACGTATTTCTTAAAACGAGAGGCCCAATGCTTGTACGCCTAGGTCTGTTGGCAGAATATATACTAGAAAGGAAATTTTAAAATCGCAGATAAAATGGAAATAAGTCAAATTCGTTTATTTTAGATGATGCATTGTATATAAAACATGTCGGGGTTTGGGTTTGTTTTCATGCAAATGTAACGAAAACAAAAGATTGAATAGGAATTAAACGTAACATTTGCAAAAAACGTAAGGTCTAAACAACTGAACATGACTATAATAACAAAGGATCTCTGTTTGCACTTTCCCACAGACAGGAAAGCACCTACAACGACATGAGTTAGCTTTAGATAATCAAAAATAGTTATTTCTTTGTATATTCTACATTTTGTACAATTTTGTCGTCTCAACGTGGTATAGCCTCAATCAATTTTTTTTCTTCTTCAAAATACTGTTTTGTGTAAAAAGAAAGAAAATTTCAAAATGTCTGTTTACAAGTCACTTTCATTATATGCCCCTAAGGTTCAAGCGCGCTGTCCTGGGCATACACAGATCAGCTATCTGGTCCATTTATTTAGGACAGTGGGTTACCGGTCAGTTGTTACTGGTTGATTATTGACTGGCCTTAAACAGACTTTAAAATTCACTCTGGGTATGAACCAATACCATGCCAGCCTTAAAACAGATTTGATTCAATTTAATACACTACGATTAATATAGTAATGTCGTGATATATGCTATATTGCTGGTCTTTTGCTGCTAGGCATTAATACGGCATCACGATTCCTCCCACTAACCCGATAGCATATGTCCAGGAAGGGTACTAAACCGAGCTATAGGCCTAACCTATGTGTGGTACTTAACAAGTCAGTGTATCAAGAACACTCGTCATTGTCCATGAACATTCGTTATATTTCGGTATCGTATCGTGTTATATGTTATGTCTCGTGGTTCCTGTATCGTGTGGATCAGCTGGCCACTTGTTAAATGTCGTCTGTCTAGTAAATTTCTGTTAATGTTGTTCGTGTTCTGATATATAGACGGTGGCTTACATTTGGTGGCAGCGGTTAAAGTGGTAAAAGCTTCAAGAAGGTCTGTAAGTTTATTAAAGAACTGTTTCGGTCGTGAGTGCAACAATGGGCGTCATTTCTAAGATGTAACCCCCCCCCCCCCCCCCCCCCCAATTATCTTTCAAGGTGTAATATTCAGGCATATGCATCGCGGAAGTGATAACACTGGATGTATTATGCATTTGGTTTATATAACTGTGCATAAAAAACATTCGTTGTGGTATAACTGATGTTCTTGGTATGAACTTAGTTAGTTCTTAGTATGATCGTTGTTGTTTATGTTAACATTTTAAAGCAATAAAAACTGTGGATATATATTCGATGGCGACTAGATGTGTGGCATTTTCCATCTACTATAAGCAAGAATGTATTAAAATCATCATTTAAGAAATATAAATATAGTTAACCCCTCGCCTCTAATTTCTTTATCGCGTTAAATTACTGATTCATCTGACCCTGATTTGATTTTAATGTGATCCGATTTTAAAAGTGATCCCTATTAAAATATAATCATAATAATGTCGTATGAACATTTTAGCCTCAATGAAGTTGAAGAGGAATTAAAGAAAAAAGGGGCAAAATTATCAGAAGAAATAAAATCAGAATTAATTGATATATATATATATTAAAGGGACTGCATGTTTTTTTATTGTTATTATTTTTAAAATTTATTTTTCTGTATTTAATATTCGCCTCACCTTTTTTTTAGTATCCCCACCAAAAACATCCCTCATTTTAAAGAAAATTTAGTGGGCACTTACTCTATAATCACTCCGTGTGGTGTTATCATCACCCTTTACAGTACCGATGTACTAGGGTGTTCTGTAATAGTTATTAATACGCATCACTTTATTATTCAAAACGAACATTCAGGAAGAATCTTTTTGTTTTTTTCTTTGGTTTTTTCTACTTAATTTTTTCATTTTTTTTCTTCAAATAAATAAACATGCAGTCATCTTTGGAGCCATTTTGCAGTGTGTCGATTTAGGGGATGTTGGGTTATATGCTAACTGACCTGTATTGGTGTACCCTAAAATATTTTATTTCGTCCAATCCATGATTGTAAAACAGATCTGACGTTTGTATTTTGAGCTGGGTTAAGGCTATTTATTTTCGCTATTAAAATACCACTGATAATAATGTACACTAATCATTCAGATAATATACATTTCTTTAAATGTTAAAAAATTATGATATCTCTAAAATACGTTTTGCATCACCATAAATTAATAGTTGTTCGTAATAAAATAATATACACACTGCATGCAGAGGTCTTCTGTTGATTTAATTAAAATTATGTTGTTGTTGTTTTTTTTGGTGTTTTTTTTAAGTTAAGGTGCGGGGGCATTTGTGTACCAAGAATCGAACTATGATAATTTTTTCAACAGGTTAGAATCATATGATAGGAATCAAAACTTTGGAGCTGAAAGATTAGAGGAGGATAACTACTCTATTGCGACACCCGATCCAGCCCTCTGTAAAGATGTCAATGCTGACAACAAATATTGATTATTATTTAAGCCAGTTTGAAAAAAAAATGGATGTCAGTGCTAAAAATCTCTATAACGACAGATTTCTGAAATATTTACGCTTAGCACAGTTTAACAAAATGTTCTTTGTTAAATCCCAATGTCGAGCTGAAATGAAGCAGTCTGTTGCTTACATTGTAGATGCTGTTGTTGACATAGATGGGTGTGTTGTTGAAACGCAGTGTGAGTGTGCTGCATGAGTCTTGGTGAAACAGAGGCATACAGTAAGCAGTTATATGTAACTGTGTATTAATGTACACACTTCAGCCATTGACAAATGTGAATGTTACTGTAATACAAATAGGACATTGTTAGGAGGAACAAATACTCAAGTGCATTATGAGTTTGTGATACTGGCAGAAACCGGCTTTGTCAGTTATTAGAATGTCATAATGAGCTAAAATTGATCAGGCATGTTCAGACATTATGCACTTTCGGAAATTGCACAACATAAAGCAAACAATCATAATGTCCGAACTAGGTTTACTCTCTGAGGACGTCATGGTCTGCTTTAAGATCTTGTAACTGTCAGCTAGTCCGATAATTCTTTCAACATGGCATCTTTTACTAGACATTTTCCTGTCTTTTGGAGAAAAAAAATTCATGACATCCGATTTTTCTTGTGAAAAAAGTGGGCATGTTGATCTTTACATTTGAAACAGCAAAGAGATCTTGAACATTGAATCCTTTATCTGCCATAATAGATTCAGATGGGTCACATAAGTGGATTAATGAGCTTCGTTTAACTACCTGCCTGTCACTGGTAGATCCACCATATGCAGGAGATATGTATGATACAAGACCGCCTGGCGACATCCCTACCAATACGTTTACTGTGTTTCTATTTTTATGGGTTGAGAAGGTTGACTGTTGTGCTCTTGGTGTTTTTGGTTGTTTAATTTGGCATTTAGTGCCATCTATTATAATTCTGGTTGTCGGGATTTTTTTGTTAAGTCGGAAGGTGAAAAAAATTTAACAGTATCTTTTGTTGGCCATATCTGAACCTCTCTTCATTGTCTTGCCATAAAGTTGATCCACGTCAGGAAAATATTGGATACCATTGACTTCGAAATTCCAAACATCCTTGCCAGTTCAAAATTGACTTCATGTTCACGTAATGTCATTAATGTCATTAAAAAAACCATGGTTCTCTATGCTCACATTCACTACTTGGTGGTACTTATAATGTAGGTGATATGCAGCTGGAACTAGTGTTGACAAAACAAACTGAAAATCAAAGCAATTGCATAGACCTGTATAAAATTCCTTTGCTTGGTCATCAAAGATAGAAATTTCTGTTGAAAACAGGGCAAAGTCTTGTACAGTTTGTGTACTACTGTCACAGTGTTGTGATAAATTCTGCTCAACATCACTTACAGTAGGAAAGGAATCATCAACTGTTCCAACAATTGCTTCATTAATAAATTCTTCATTATTAAATTCCTCAGTCCAATCTGAACCACCTTTCTCTGTCACCTCTTCAACTTTCTGATTACATCTCTTCTGAAGTCTTGTTATTCTATCCAGTTGGCTTCGACTCTGGGATGTCTCTTCAGTCCAGGCGAATCTACTGGGTACAGCATATTTAGAAAGTCTACATGTTGTCAAATTCCCTATTAAAAAAATAATAATAATGATTTTTTAATCTGTGTGATGTACATGCTGTGACATTTGGCTACTGTTTTTTTTTCTTCGAAAAACACTTGAGTTCACCGGGACCAGTGACTTAATCAAGAAAGTGCCTCTACATAACAACGCTTTGTATTCTACAACACATAACATACCGTTACACCTACTAGCAGTGTCATGTTTGCATCCTATTAAGACATTTAAAAATCATATTTAAAAAAACAAATATGATCAAAACATGCAAAGTATACATGTATGTATTATCATTTACATGTAAATAAAATTGCATTACAAAATAAACTTTACTTAGATCAAAAGGATAGATGAAACTGGACACTCTGGCCCATATTTATAAAGGTGTTTTAACATAAAAACGTGTTTCAAAAGGATAAAACAGTGTTTTAAGAAAAATCAATATTTACAAATATGTTTTAACTTTAAAGCACTGCTACTAAAACATGTTTTTACATCCATATTTATAAAAGTATTTTAATGTTAAAACATGTTTTAAAGTATTCTAAAACACGTTTTAGTTAAAACAATGCAGAGGTACGTCTAACTCAATCACGTGTTTGGACTCAGTTGCTTCAACATTTTGGGACATGAAACATGGACGTACTCCGACAACTACAACATCTTCAACGTGTTCAGGATATCAACTACAACCGTGCAATGAGACGAGAGCGTGTTTTCAGAGATCGTGACAATCCATTTAACCGTTTGTCTGATGAGTGTTTTCGAATGCGATTTCGTCTGAGCAAAAATACAGTTCGCGTTGTAACTGACATCGTGCGGGCAGATATAGAACAGCCAACACGTAGGAATCATGCAATCCCTTGCGAACTTCAAGTCTTACTTGCATTGCGGTTTTATGCAACTTGTATGTTTCATGTTCTCGCCAGCTTTCAGGGAAGTAATATGGGTGGTGAACAGTGAGGGCTCAGAGAAAAAACACAATAAAACAGTCTTTAAAAGATTGTCATTTCGTTCGTTACCTTAATTCGTCCTTTAATCAGTCCAAGAGTGAAAAGAAAATTCGTGGCGATCTACGCATATATCCTGAGGTACATTCCCCTTCCCCACATCCGACATATATTTTGTAAGACCAGCGCATTCCTGATATTGCATATATCTGTACAATTTAAAATGGTACTCTAAAACAATGTTTTAAGTGAAACAGTGTTTTTTCTTAAAACAGTTTTTATGATATCGATTTAAAATGTGTTTTAGGTTAGAACATGTTTTAGTTAAAATATGTTTTACCTAAAACGCCTTTATAAATATGGGCCTCTGTGTTTGGTGTATTTATACAATTTTTTTTTTTAATTAGGTGTGTGGGGTTTTTCTTGACATTTTTCCCTTTGATTAATAATTTGGTCTGAATTCACATTCAGTTTTCCAGTCATTTCAATATGAGGCGAATGGGTTACAACTAATATTGTGGGTAGAACGATAGAAATACGTGGTGAAAAGGTTTCAGGGCAGCTCATTTTGTCCGAATATCTCTATTTGTTTTGCCCGAATTTGACGAGTTACTCCAGGCATGTGGGCTGCCACCTCCAACCCCCCCCCCCCCCCCAGCCCATCCACCCCGTCTTGTGCACTTATGATCACGTCCTGCCAGTGATTAATACATTATAATTTGCAGGCGCCGTCCTCAAGTACGACTCCTACAACACCAACCACTACAACAGTGACGACAACTACAACACCCAAAACCGCAAGCACCGCCAGTACACGAGTGACTACACCGACAACCAAGACCCCTGGGTCTACAACTATGGTTGCATGCATCAGCTCCACAGACGGAGGAAGTATGAATGGAGAGAGCAAGGGGGGCAGTGGGAGAGGGAGAAGGGGAGGGAGAGGGAGGAGGGGAGGGAGAGGGAGGAGGGGAGTGAGAGGGAGAAGGGGAGGGAGGAGAGGAGGGAGTACGGGAGGGAGAGGGAGAGACTGTTAGAGAGCTTAGCACATAGGTTACTCCTACAGAAAACGCAACGAGATCTTTTCCCTTGTGGAGAACAGTGAAAATCACGGCCTTTGGTGTACCAGTTCAATCGATCGATCCCTCGACTCATCGCACTTCAGGCGAGCGTCTAGCGCAGAACGACATCCCATATAAAACGGAAGAGAACCTTGGGTCTATATTGTTGCCGCTTGTAAAATGTATAGTTGAATATGTATCATGAAATGTTATTAGCGCATTGTGTAAATGGTATCCTGGCGTCATATGTTTTCGATACGATGAGCAAAAAATTAAAATATAATAAAAACAATACTTCGTACATACAATACTACTTTACCTTTCTCAAGTCACATTAGTTTATTGTGAAAAACAGTGATACTTTCCCATGAACACCAAATATTCCTCCAAAAACACTAGCTGCTAAGTCGTACAGGTGTTTCCGCTATATTTTCACAAACGTCATATGTTTTCGATAGTTTCATTGGCTGTCTATTTTTGTCCTTTTTATGGCAGTGAAGGGTCTATACTCCGTGCAATAATTTACAACAAAATCTTCTTTTGAAAATAAAATCATATAATGTTTGTAACTTGTAAAAAATATTGAATAATCTGCAGACCAATAGACAGTGTTCACTTAAAACATATTTACATTATGTTTTTGTCATAGGCTAATGTCTAATCCTCTTGTTATACGTATCAACAGCACCTAAATTCAGACTGTCACCTTACGTACTCTGACAGAGATACAGAACTATATATTTTCAAAAAATCTAATTCCACCAAACCACCTTTATTTGTAGTAAATATAAATGCACATGTAAACATGCCCCCACCAGAAATTACCGAAAAGATCTTTGCTGTGAATGACATAAGAGGTAACCCAACCAGCCTTCCATAAATTTTATTGTTCAGTGTAATGATCACGTGGTATATCGTCGAACTTTAGCAGGTCAGATGTCAGTGTTGCAGACGATAACTTTGCAGGGATTTGTGATACCTGGATTTCGCTATGTGAGGCATTTCATTCGTACCAAAATATTGCATTACGAAAAACTGATAACATGCACACTATTTATGGTATTATAATTAAAACATAAAGTTGGCAGCTTGACTTGAAGCATTTTTAATATTGTGAGGTAAAAGACACTTCGTTGTTTATGTTTAAGCTGATAGTGACGTAATATCTCGCATAATCTCGCGATACATGCAGTTACAAACAAAGTATCGAAAACATATGTCGATCGAAATTGTATGACGGTACGATATGTTATTACAGAATGTTAAAACAGTACATTATTTAAGTATCTAAGATGTTTTAATTCAAAGTGTATTATGATATGGCGAAATTGTGTATATGTGTGATTGTGTACGTAATAAACTCACTGCAATGCATTTTTACATTAATCTTATTAAATTAGGCACGACGAAGCGGGGGAGGGGGGCTGGGGGTTCTCAAGCCCCCTCCAATAACTCTGAATCAAAAATGTTATTAACAATAAGGCAGAGATTACTTTTATTTGTAGAATGCAGGAAATTGCATTTCAGTACATCTAATCTTCAAAATGTTACGGATGAACGTACTCCCCCCCCCCCTCCCCGAACCCCATGAACCTTTGCTTTGCGCTCTCGATCTCAATCAGCCCCCCCCCCCCCCCCCCCCCCTCCACCAAGTGTTTACTTGCTTCCGCCCTGCCTGTTAAAAGCAGATTTGTGTTTAAGTTTATGTTAAAGGGACATTCCTGAGTTTGCTTTTTAAAGGGGCGGGACGTAGCCCAGTGCTAAAGTGCACGCCTGATGCGTAGTCGGTCTAGGATCGATGCCCGTTTGTGGGCCCATTGGGCTATTTCTCGTTACAGCCAGTGCACCACGAATGGTATATTAAAGGACGTGGTATGTGTTATCCTTTCTGTGGGATGGTGCATATAAAAAATCTCTTGCTACTAAAAGAAAAATGTAGCGGGTTTCTTCTATGACTGCGTCAAAATGATCATATTATGTCTGACATCCAATAGCCGATGATTACTAATCAATCTGCTCTAGCGATGTCATTAAACAAAAACAAAACTTTCATTTTAATGTTTATGTTTTCAAAAGGCAACCCTTTATTAATAATTATCGTCTGAGCTATACACACCCATCTTGCTACTACTACAACAATGATTGTGATGGTCTTAGTGGTTCATCGTCGAGCACGAATGTCAAAGGTCAAAAGTTCTACACGTATGATCAAGACATGAATGGATGTGCGGCATCAAACGAGCGAGGCTGGTGATATAATACTGGATGTTCCTGTGAAAACCGCAACGGAATTGCCTCGTGTGGAATTTCCCCTCACCCCACGCCACAATGTTCAGGGCCTGCACCACCCCCACCCCCCCCCACCCCCCACCACCCCAGCATATGTGTTTGCCTCGGCGTTTTTTCCTCTCTGGCTACGCCACAGATAATATTCAATATTTGCATTTATACGTATTCAACTCCACGTTTTCTCCACGTATTGACTTTAATTGTAAAAGTTATATCCATTTTTATCGTGCGATTTCCATATTATTTTGTTCTCTGTTAAATATAATTACTTTGTGTGTAATAAATTTTAAAGGCCGTTAATTTTAGTGTTGTGTTTTTTGTCTCTAGGTTTTTCATTGGTGGTGGTATTTAGTATATGTCCAGTCGGGTTGCTAGTTTGTTTTGTGGGTTTTTGTTTGTTTGTTTCAAGCACATACACAATTCATAAAGCATCTTACTCTATCAAATATCTGTTATTGTAGGATGCAGTATTCAGGTTTGATGTTGTGAACAATAATGTGCGTTGACTGTACAACATGTAAATTGTTTTCGTGCAAACGTTCTTGCGTGACTGACTGCGTCTTTCTGTCTGTGCGTGCGTGTCATCTCAATAAAACTCTAGAAATAGCAGAGGCGGGTCTAAGGGGGCCCCAAGGGCCCGTCCCACCCCCTAAATGGGACAATTTTTTAAAATAGTTTTTTACGTTGAAGAATCCGAGGAATCCCTTTTGGAACGTTTGTGGCCTTCAGCCACATGTGTTACCGGCCTCGGCGGCGTCGTGGTAGGCCATCGGTCTACAGGCTGGTAGGTACTAGGTTCGGATGCCAGTCGAGGCATGGGATTTTTAATGCAGATACCGACTCCAAACCCTGAGTGAGTGCTCCGCAAGGCTCAATGGGTAGGTGTAAACCACTTGCACCGACCAGTGATCCATAACTGGTTCAACAAAGGCCATGGTTTGTGCTGTCCTGCCTGTGGGAAGCACAACTTATATGATCCCTTGTTGCCTGTCGTAAAAGAGTAGCCTATGTGGCGAAAGCGGGTTACCTCTAAAAAAACAGTGTCAAAATTACCATATGTTTGACGTCCAATAGCCGATGATAAGATACAAAAATCAATGTGCTCTAGTGGCGTCATTAAATAAAACAAACTTTACTCTTTTTTTTTGCCAGATCTGATATCAGTTGCTCTGATGTTGTCTGTATTGAATAATGGGAGTCTTTTACAAGCTAAAATGGGACACCAGTATATAGAAATAGAGCATTAATATGTTTGTCTCCAGTAGCATAAGCACAAGTGAATGAAGAAAGGCTCTCATGATAAAATACTGAAACATTTATTAACAATTCAGCAATATTTTAAATACCTATCTTCAAACCTATTGAAAATAACTTGTTGCAATAATTGTAGTATCAATTAATTTTCCATGTGAACATTTTGTCTTAAAAAAATTAACCAAAATTCATAATCAATCTCCCGAGTCCAAAATAATGAATTAAACAATAAACAATAACACAAGTGCAAATCACTGCAGAAAAAAAAAATACTGCTATAGTCCACCTCAATAGTACCAGCAACAATAAACCAGATCTACATGCATTAATAATGTCAAGCAAACATTTTTAAGTTCACCTCAAAGCAGTTCAAATGAACTGAATATTGTCAAAACCAAAGATCAAAAAAAAAAAAAAAAAATAATAATACAAAATATTCCTTGCACATTATAATGATTATGATAGGTTCTATGTTGTCACCCAAGATAGCATTGGCAACTTCATTTCTCCAGGCTCAAAGGCTGAAATTTTAATACAAAGCCTGACAAAATTCTTAAGACCGAACAGCAAAAGTCATAATGAAAAACAAATTGGCATAAGATTATTGCTCCATCCTGATATATAATTTCCTTCTGAAATATTTTCTAAACTTAGACATTCATGAAATATATTTATGAAACATTGGCCAAATATTGTTTTACATATCTCCACGGACATTAGCATTAAATGTAAAGCATTGTTATGTTTGGTTGATCATGTACTTCACATACTTTGTATTCAGGAAATACTATAACTTCTCGCATATACACAGTCGCAGGACATCCAATCTTCTTGGAACTAGTCACCCGTTTCTTGTTCGCAGCCATGTTATAAGAATAATCAACATCCTGAGGATAAATTATTGACAGCTTCATTGATTAGTGAGCATAGAATAAATACAGCATAAATCCAAAAAGGTTGTTTTTATCTGGCTGGTCTATGTTAGATGTGGATCTATATATGTGTGCACAATCAATTTGACATTTCATGAAGACAATTACATATAGACACAGTATCACCCACATATAAAAAATACATTACAAAAGTCACTAAATATGAAGAGGTACACATTTTAGTCTATCATACACTCATGAGGAAATCTCTACAGACATGTGCATAAAACATGAAACACATCCATTTTATCACAATCGACATTACCATAACACAGAAATATTATAATAGATATATATGTAATAATTGCTAACGTAAAAAAACCTTATACATTTTTCTTGTCTTTCTTCCGGTGGGATGGACCTTGGTGGCACTCCACCAGACGCGATCAAACTACCATGAAAGGGACACCATCCAGTTGTATCGATGAACCATGTTTGTTGCAGTTATCATCAAAGCGAATTTGATGTTTCTGGTTATGTTCATCTGACAAAAAAATATAAACATTATAACATATACAATAGGTGGAGCAGGAACACATTTTTGAGTATGAATATACTTGATATTGAGGGTAGATAGCATATCATTGGGTGCAGAGATCATATCATTGAGGTATCTTACTCAGTGTGTTGTACATAGAGAATATACAACAGGTCGAGTATGAATATACTTGATATTGAGGGTAGAGACCATATCTTTGGAGTATCTTATTCGGTGTGTTGTACATAGATAATATACAACAGGTCGAGTATGAATATACTTGATATTGGTGGTAGAGACCATATCATTGAGGTATCTTACTCAGTGTGTTGTACATAGAGAATATACAACAGATCGAGTATGAATATACTTGATATTGGTGGTAGAGACCATACCATTGGAGTATCTTACTCAGTGTGTTGTACACAGAGAATATACAACAGGTCGAGTATGAATATACTTGATATTGGGTGTAGAGACCATATCATTGGGTGTAGAGACCATATCATTGGAGTATCTTACTCAGTGTGTTGTACACAGAGAATATACAACAGATCGAGTATGAATATACTTGATATTGGTGGTAGAGACCATATCATTGGGTGTAGAGACCACACCATTGGAATATCTTACTGAGTGTGTTGTACACAGAGAATATACAACAGGTCGAGTATGAATATACTTGATATTGAGGGTAGAGACCATATCATTGGGTGTAGAGACCATATCATTGAGGTATCTTAATCGATGTGTTGTACATAGAGAATATACAACAGACCAATATACAACATATATGAGGGTAGAGACCATATCATTGGGTGTAGATACCATATCATTGGGTGTAGATACCATATCATTTGGCTCTCTTACTCAGTTTATTGTACATAGAGAATATACAACAGATCGAGTATGAATATACTTGATATTGAGGGTAGAGACCATATCATTGGGGTATCTTACTCAGTGTGTTGTACACAGAGAATATACAACAGGTCGAGTATGAGTATGATATAGAGACCATATACTTGATATTGGGGTAGAGACCATATCATTGGGGTATCTTACTCAGTGTGTTGTACACAGAGAATATACAACAGATCGAGTATGAATATACTTGATATTGAGGGTAGAGACCATATCATTGGGTGTAGAGACCATATCATTGAGGTATCTTACTCGGTGTGTTGTACATAGAGAATATACAACATGTTGAGTATGAATATACTTGATATTGAGGGTAGAGACCATATCATTGGGTGTAGAGACCATATCAGTGGGGTATCTTACTCAGTGTGAATATACAACAGAGAATATACAAGAGACCATATCATTGGGTACATATGAGTATGATGATACTTGATATTGAGGGTAGAGACCATATCATTGGGGTATCTTACTCAGTGTGTTGTACACAGAGAATATACAACAGGTCGAGTATGAATATACTTGATATTGAGGGTAGAGACCATATCATTGGGGTATCTTACTCAGTGTGTTGTACACAGAGAATATACAACAGATCGAGTATGAAAATACTTGATATTGAGGGTAGAGACCATATCATTGGGGTATCTTACTCAGTGTGTTGTACACAGAGAATATACAACAGATCGAGTATGAATATACTTAATATTGGTGATAGAGGCCATATCTTTGAGGTATCGTACTCGGTGTGTTGTACATAGAAAATATTGAAAATGTCGAGTATGAATAGTTGATTAAACAGTGTGGGGCAAGTAGACTAACCGCTGGGGTGAGTTGGTTTTGGGGCGAGTTGACCTGCTCTCACCTTGTCTTGCAAGAACTATTTTAAACACCATGCAGCAATCTGCTGACTGCTAAATCAATACAGTAATTAAATACCTGAAATCACCAGGGACCCATGTAGACGAGACACAATATCACTCCTATTATTAGACCTGTCATGCATAGTTACTCCGTGTAGATTCTAACTTGTCCTGGTTGTCCCGGGGGGGGGGGGGGGGGGGGGGGGGGGGGGAGGAGGATTCTAACTATTGCAATACAGTTTTGATACAATTGCATTAGATCTATGCACTCACCATGTAAAGAAAAACCTCAAAAATTCTTGGTCGTCCTGGTGATCGAGTATGAAGTTTCGATGGAATAGCACAATTCACGCAATAGATCATTAGCATCTTCCATGTCATATACATATACATAATATGGATTGGCAGAAGATTGAAAGATATTTATCCAAGGAAAATGTGTTTCTCCCGCCATTGTGACTAACAAGTCGAGCTAGAGGACCACTAGAACACCGGATTGACCATGATCCTAGGGTCCCCGTGTAGATTCAACAGCAACAGCTGAGCAATGAAACCTTTAAAATAACATCCATCAATTAATAATACTGAGTTAGAACATGGTATCCCCATTAATTAGGTCATTGTAAAGTCATCAAACGTGACACACAAGGGTATAATGGGGGGTATAGCCTAAATGTTGTAAATACAACCATATATGCACTTACTGAGTATTCACAAGCACACAACAGACACAAAAGGGTGAAATGAATGTGATAACAAATACAACATGCATTAAAATGAATTTCATGGACAAGACTCACTAGCAAATGTAAGTTACGGGGGTGTCAATACAGCAATCATCATAAACATTGAACACTGAACACCGGATTGACCATGATCCGAAGGTCCCCGTGTAGATACAACACCAACAGCTGGTCAATGAAATCTCAAAAATAACGTCCATCAATTAATAATACTGAGTCAGAACATGGTACCCTTTGTTAAAAATCAGTAATTTTATTTAAGGGACTACTTACACAACCAATTTATGGTGTAACATATTGGCCACCATCCGTAGAGATGAGCATATGCTGAAAATAAGTTATATGCTTGATATATACAATGTTATTGAAATAGATGTATAATTATATGAAGATTGTATAACGTTGTTTCCCAATTAATTTATTACAATCACAATATTAGACTTAATGTAAGGAAAGGGAAATGAAATTAAATATTTACTAAACTTAACATACTTTTCCACTATCTGACACATATGTGAAAGTTTCCATTACAAAACTGTAAGTAACCTAATTCTAAAACATTTAACTATGGTTTCATACTATTTGTGTAACCGTCTTTAAAATTAAATAAAATTATTATTATTATTATTATTATTATTATTATTATTATTATTATTATTTTTGTGCTACATTGGTGGTTCAAATGTATTTAAAAACATAAACTGTTTTTCACTTTCATTACTGATATATGGTACATTTAACTTTTAATAGTGTGTTGTACATAAAGAATATACAACAGATCGAGTATGAATATATTTGATATTGAGGGTAGAGACCATATCATTGAGGTATCTTATTCAGTGTGTTGTACATAGCGAAAATTCAACAGGTCGAGTATGAATATACTTGATATTGGGGGTAGAGACCATATCATTGGTGGTACAGACCATATCATTGGTGATATAGACCATATCTTTGAGGTATCTTACTCGGTGTGTTGGACATAGAGAATATACACCAGATTGAGTATGAATATACTTGATATTGGTGGTAGAGACCATATCATTGGGTGTAGAGAGCATATCATTGGGCTATCTTATTCAGTGTGTTGTACATAGAGAATATACAACAGATTGAGTATGAATATACTTGATATTGAGGGCAGAGACCATATCATTGGAGGTAGAGACCATATCATTGGTGATATAGACCATATCTTTGAGGTATCTTACTCGGTGTGTTGGACATAGAGAATATACCCCAGACTGAGTATGAATATACTTGATATCGGTGGTAGAGACCATATCATTGGGAGTAGAGACCATATTATTGGTTGTAGAGACCATATCCTTGGGTGTAGAGACCATATCATTGGGCTATTTTACTCAGTGTGTTATACATAGAGAATATACAACAGATCGAGTATGAATATATTTGATATTGAGGGTAGAGACCATATCATTGGGGTATCTTACTCAGTATGTTGTACATAGAGAATATACAACAGGTCGAGTATGAATATACTTGATATTGGGGGTAGAGACCATATATTTGAGGTATCTTACTCGGTGTGTTGTACATAGAGAATATACAACAGATCGAGTATAAATATAATTGATATTGAGGGTAGAGACCATATCATTGGGTGCAGAGACCATATCATTGAGGTATCTTACTCGGTGTGTTGTACATAGAGAATATACAACATGTTGAGTATGAATATACTTGATATTGAGGGTAGAGACCATATCATTGGGTGTAGAGACCATATCAGTGGGGTATCTTACTCAGTGTGTTGTACACAGAGAATATACAACAGGTCGAGTATGAATATACTTGATATTGAGGGTAAAGACCATACCATTGGGGTATCTTACTCAGTGTGTTGTACACAGAGAATATACAACAGATCGAGTATGAATATACTTGATATTGGTGGTAGATACCATACCATTGGATTATCTTACTCAGTGTGTTGTATACAGAGAATATACAACAGATCGAGTATGAATATACTTGATATTGGTGGTAGAGACCATATCATTGGGTGTAGAGACCACACCATTGGAATATCTTACTGAGTGTGTTGTACACAGAGAATATACAACAGGTAGAGTATGAATATACTTGATATTGAGGGTAGAGACCATATCATTGGGTGTAGATACCATATCATTGGGTGTAGATACCATATCATTTGGCTCTCTTACTCAGTTTATTGTACATAGAGAATATACCATATCATTTGGCTCTCTTACTCAGTTTATTGTACATAGAGAATATACAACAGATCGAGTATGAATATACTTGATATTGAGGGTAGAGACCATATCATTGGGGTATCGTACTCAGTATGTTGTACATAGAGAATATACAACAGGTCGAGTATGAATATACTTCATATTGGGGGTAGAGACCATATCTTTGAGGTATCTTACTCGGTGTGTTGTACATAGACAATATACAACAGATCGAGTATAAATGTAATTGATATTGAGGGTAGAGACCATATCATTGGGTGCAGAGACCATATCATTGAGGTATCTTACTCGGTGTGTTGTACATAGAGAATATACAACATGCTGAGTATGAATATACTTGATATTGAGGGTAGAGACCATATCATTTGGTGTAGAGACCATATCATTGAGGTATCTTACTCGGTGTGTTGTACATAGAGAATATACAGCATGTTGAGTATGAATATACTTGATATTGAGGGTAGAGACCATATCATTGGGTGTAAAGACCATATCAGTGGGGTATCGTACTCAGTGTGTTGTACACAGAGAATATACAACAGGTCGAGTATGAATATACTTGATATTGAGGGTAGAGACCATATCATTGGGGTATCTTACTCAGTGTGTTGTACACAGAGAATATACAACAGATCGAGTATGAATATACTTGATATTGGTGGTAGAGACCATACCATTGGAGTATCTTACTCAGTGTGTTGTACACAGAGAATATACAACAGGTCGAGTATGAATATACTTGATATTGGGTGTAGAGACCATATCATTGGGTGTAGAGACCATATCATTGGAGTATCTTACTCAGTGTGTTGTACACAGAGAATATACAACAGATCGAGTATGAATATGACTTGAAAAAAACAGAACAAAAAAAGGAACAAAAAAATTGAAAAAAAATAGAAGAAAGAAAGAAAGAAAAAAAAGAAAGAAAGAAAGAAAAAAAACAGAAAGACAAAAAAGTGATTTTGTTTTGCATTTGTTGGTTCAAGTGGCCCGATTCAAGTAGCCTAACAATTAAAAAGTTTATTCAAGTAAATTATAATTATAATAAAATTTAAAATCAGCTTTAAAATATACTAATATAATTATTAAGTACTTCAAATCGTCAGGGACCCATTCTCGAAGTTACTGATATTGAATAACACTTTTGAGTCGTCTTTATATCATATAGCCTATGGCTTTAAAGTTTAATTGATGTTTAATAGATGACTGCAAAACAACAAATAATGTTACAGGTCAGACTCTAGCTGATCAGAACATTTCGCCAAATCACCTTAAAAATGCAAAATCTAGAGCAAAATCTAGATGCAAAATCCAACAATATATTAAGTATTACAAACATATTTTCCCCCCACCAAATTAAAATAAAATTCGCCAGTTATTCTTAAAATTCGCAGTGCCAGAGATAGCTCTGTGATATTTCATGCTGCAATTTGCATTAATAAATATATTAAACAAAACTATTATCACTTGTTTTGAAAGTGTACACATCACAGTATTACAGAAGTCTACATATTAATTTAAAATGTTTTTTTTTTTTTTTTTAAATAATTTGTAAAACCGTACCTATCACGCACAATTGTAGCAGACGACCACGTGAGTTAAGCGCGCCATTATGAATATTCATGAGCGCATTTGCTTCCGCCGCGCCGTTCTGAATATTCATCAGCCTATTTACTTCCGCCGTACTCGACGTGTTGTATTTGACATGCACCCGGTACATACGTACATACTGCGTACCGGTATTGTTCATGCCATACATATTTGTAGTTAGGAATGGTTTTAGAGCTTGTTTTGGTGTGCGATTTGTTAAATTAACAAAAAATAGATCTATGACATCATATTTTAAATACATTTATATAACAATTCTTATAATTACAAACAGCACAGCTTATTTTGTTAAAACTACACATAATTCATAAATCGGTTTCTAACGTTCTTTCCATTATCTGCGTTACATAATGATGTCCCATTTAACGTAATGACGTCATTTTCTGAGGTGTTTAGTTTAAAATACTCCACTACGATACGCAATTTTATGCAGTTTGTGACAGTTGTACATTGATAAATTCATTCAAAAAGAGACATATTTTATATAATTACAAGGACAGGAGGTTGTGCATAGGGTGGGTTACGGCAGTCGGACCCTCCCCTTGATCAAGGAAATGTTCTCTTTGTTTCAATACTTTTCCAGGGAAGCATGTCTTAACCCCTCATAAATTTCGCTAGCCACAGTTTAGCCTCACCCCCACCCCGCTCTTCTAAAATGTATACACAAGCGCCTAGACACACCATATTTAGTTAAAATACACATAAATCAGCTTCTAGCGTCCTTTTCATGACCTGTTTAACGTAATGACGTCCCAGCTGGTGTAATGACGTCATTTTCTGAGGTTTATCAACGGATAGTTAAATTTCTGTTACATTTATTACAACGCAACGTCATCTAATTGGTCCACACATAGCAATGGGAGTTTGTTAATTTTTCGATGAACGTAAAAATTACGTTGTCAGGGAATGTCACATCTTCCCTACGTTTCTTAACGCGGACGTTCGCGAAACGTTTTGTTCGCCGCGAGCAAACCGAATGATAGCTAACGCCATTGAAAAGTGACTCGCGGCGAACAAGAATGGCTGCCAAACTTTTTTTTATTTTGGCTGTTCACACAAAACTTTTAAAAATGCTTAGTATACCCACTCAGGAACTAATTAGTTGTGTTCTAAAATAATTAGAATGCGTATATTATTGGAATTTAAAAAAAGAAGTCATTATATCGACTATAACTAAATGTTTTGTTGATAACATTTTCCCTGTTTTGTTACCTTGGTAACCCAGTGGCGTCGGAACTGGGGCGGCAGGAGCGGCGAACGCAGCCCCAATATTTGGACACCCCCCCCCCCCCCACAAACCCCCCCCCCCCCCCCCCCCCACCTTTAATTGTTGGGTATGAGGTCGGGATCGGGACATGATTTGGGTAAACATTACAAGCACCCTGTGCAATGTAGTGATTGTCTTGTTAATAACATTTTAATTAGATGATGTAATTTGAGTCAAAGCCCAGGCCAAGCTACTAAATGATATAGACTATCATTTAGTAACTTGTATTGATGTGTAGGATGACAGTTATAATTTAAAAGCTAAATTGAGTTATTTCACTTGGCCCATGTTTTCATCACTTTATAAGGTGATTCAATACCCTGGCTTCATATAACTGACTGTACTATGTTGTTTGTTTATTATTTTGTAATACATTCTAAAACAGTTTACACACATGTAAAATGGTATTTGCATTTTGCACACTTCCAAATATGTCAAAGAAAAGGGTACAGATGGTGAGACCTCATACAAATCAGACAAACTTTTTCATTGTCATAAAATTATCGGTGAATTACGCTTTTTTACCAGTACTTTTGCTACAAAAATATATATGAGATACCTACTAAAGTTGTATCTTAAATGCAGCAGAATGCAGGAAATTTCATATAGAATTCAAATTGTTGCATAGTCAAGAAAACGCCCGACGCGAACGTTTGGTTACGCTCGCGTTAAGAGACGTAAGACAGATGATGTCATTTTATATGAGCAAGTTGTTTTATTGAGCGTTATTGTTTATGGATCAAAAGTAATTCAAAATAAAGTATGAAGTTTTAGTGTTATTATTAGCAAGTATGATTCAAGTTTAATTATAAGTATTGTCTGTTATTTCTTTTACGTTCATCTGGGTATGAACAAAAACAACAACAAAAAACCCAAAACAAAACAAAACAAACAACAACAACAACAAAAAACCCCGCAAACTTATCAAGGGTCCAACCTAAACAGTATGACACATGCTTGAACTTCAATTCCACCACCAAAATGGCGGATAAAGCCGCTTCAATACACGACGGTGAGTACATTTTGTCTTACAGCTACATGCCAAATGCCTTTCTGATTAAAATAATATTGCGATACGGCTTTAGAGTGAATACTCTATCCAACTGTTTACTTAATTCCCGATTTTATTCAACCAGAACAAAAGTTATTGAAGAAAAACTCGTTGTTTTGACGGCCAAAACAAACACGATCAAAGTTTTTGTGCTATTTTAAGGAAACGAGTTATATTTATATACTTAAAAACTGTAATGATGAAAGTTTGTATACCCTGGAAGCTAAATTAAGTAAATACGTTTTGGAAAGTCATTTTATAATTATCTTCTTATAGTTTAGGCACATCTTTGTCTGCTACCCCGGCTTTAGGACACCTAATCGTATGTTCCAAATGTTGTAGTTTTTTTCTGATCAGTTTGTGACGACTGCGGCCCACTATACTCTTGAGGGTCTGCCATCCGCAGACATGTGGTTGTCCATCACGGTTGTCTCCAAAGACACCACGTTTCCAGATTCACTGGAATTAATTATCTAGTTTTTATATATTGTTTAATAAATCGACATTATAATGCAATGTAGTATTAGTATGTTATTAGTCCCATACTGGACACCTAAAACACCAATCCTATTATATGGATACATGCCGTGTATCTCGAATAGGTCACTTTGACCTGGACCCTGACACGTAACCTACATCTGGGGGTTTTCAGATGTGTTTAGACAATATTTAATGACAATATGACGTAAGTTGTATTGTGTACATAAAGGTTCCACAACAAGTGAAGGTTGATTTTTGTATTTATTTCACTCTCGTTAGTTAAGACATGGGCTTTAGTCTTAGGTTACGTTTTGAAAATTAACTAATGCGAGTGACAAAAGTACGATAGTTAACCGTCACGAATTGACAAACGTATTTCGTAAATGAGTGGATTTACATTACATTACATTTCTGTTGCCATTCTGCTGAATGTTTATTTTTATTTTTCAAGCTGAACAGAGAAAAATTAAGAGGAATTACAATTGTGACGTCACATTAAATATGCTGCATCACAATACGTTTTTGTACAATCCAAAGCCTCTGAGATGTTTCTCATCTGGAGTGTGATAACCTAAATGTTTCATTGCTGCAGTGGTATCACATAGTGTCAGTGATGTAACACGAGCAGTTATAGGATAAATATGCTATTCAGGCTGCCTTTGGAAAAAAGGCCATTTTGAACACTGATTCTGAAGAGTGACATTGTTTCTGTTATATCACCAGTATACATGTCTGCGTCAAGGGACGGTTCATCTAACACTTGAAATGTATGATTATCATCACTGTCATTTACACTCTGAGATGCGAATGACAACCTCTTCTTAAATCGCGTTTCTTCTTTCTTTTGTGATGATCTCTGCTGTGGTGGAGTTGGAAATTCCTTATTTGATGTAAGATTTACATCTATACGGTGTTGATATACTTTCTTAAATCGACTCGATGAAACATTTATTTGTGCAATTTGTACAGTGCAGTTGCCCCTCCAGAAAAAAAATTCTGGAAATGTTTTTATAGAAACTTAAAGAAACTTATCTTCTTAAAGGAAGGGGCAATTAAGGCATTTGGCCTGGTATGCATATTATTGCTTAATATCAACAAGTATAATCGTATAGTTAATTAATAAAACGGTTAAATGTGACAGATATTATATATAACGGGCGCTGCCATTTTGTACCATCCCAGTGAATACGCCCTCTGGCGAGCTGGTGGTTATTTAATACCTAATGTGTCACGTCAGGAATTAGTCTTCGAACTGAAGAAACAAAACATACCTGATTTTTGCGGATGCATCGCAATGTTCTGTAATAATATCCATCCATTTCGTTCTATTGATGCAAATTGAAATATATTTAGTTAAATAGTTTATTATACTATGAAGTCATTTATGTTGTTTTACAAGTCAGGTTGATTACAGCGAAGCGCCTTGTCGTAAATTAGAGCGTTTGTTTACACTGTGCATAGAGAAGTTGGACGGAGCTGACGTCACTTCACCCAAGCTATACCACCGGACGCGTTTTTCGGTATGGTCCGGGTATGCATCTTTCCAACACATAACGCTCTTGTTTGAGCTGACCCTCCCTTTAACCGTTTAAGAAGTTTTAGACTATTAACTACTCAGTTACCCGCCTCCCTCCCCCCCCCCCCCCACACACACAAATTCCTAGCTACGGCCCTGTATATATACAGGCCCATAGCAGGGTGGTGGCCAGGGTGGCCCAAACCCCCATCAATAATTGTGGCTTTTTTTTTTTTTTGATAACCTTTACATCTCGACTGAATGTAAAAGATGTAGCGAGACTAACGGATCGAGATTAACGGCGAGAGTTACAGTAACGGGCAAATAACCTTTAAATGAAGCCCCCGGATCCCCCAAATACCTCGCGCGTTCGGCGCTCGTTGAATCCCTCCCCCCCCCCCCCCCCCCCCCCCCTCCTCCCCAAATAATGTCCACCATGCTACGGGCCGGATATATAACTTGTCACACGGCCTTGATTTGATGAAACAAGCTATAATGACCTTCACACAGCCCCAGAACCTAGATTTGTCTCAAATGTGTGCCTTTATATATATATATATATATATATATATATATATATATATATATATATATATATATATATATATATATATATATTCGTCAGGGTTTGGGTTTGTTTTCACGAATATATAAACAATTAAATTAGCAAAAAAAACCCACCCAAACCACATAGAATTTAAATAACTGAACAGGACAATAGTACATTCATCTTTGCAAGCCGAAATACAGTATACTGTGCGGAATGGTACACTGGCTTGCGAAGATGTATGTTGTACCAACTGCTGTTGAAATTTAACCTAGTAGAAACATGTTTAATATACAGCCACTAATATGTTATGCAGAAAAATATAGCTGATATGTAATTACAATAGTTAAACAAATTATCTGTTAGTTGATAACATCTTAAACATTGCAGAAAACGCAGGAATGTCCCTTTAAGGGTGAGGGGTGATAGTATTTATACCATGATGATTAAAAAATGAATGAATGAATGAATGTTTAACGACACCCCAGCACGAAAAATACATCGGCTATTGGGTGTCAAACTATGGTAAATGCAAACCCAATGTGATGGTCAACATCAATATAAAAATTCAACAGTTAAATAAAAACACAGTGTAAATGACTGTGTAAAAATACAAATATCACAGATAGATATAATTAAAATTTAGAATAAAATGCAGTATCACGTAAAAAATGCAATAAAAGTTCTGGGTGGAATCGAAATGATTCCATCACATTTCTTTGTCCAAATAAATCTTTTCGAGTTGCTGACAACTCCTTACACTCCACCAAAATGTGTCGCACAGTCAGAAGACACTGACAGTGCTCACACTGAGGTGGAGGGTCTTTCTTCAAGATAAATGAATGGGTCAAGTAAGTGTGACCGATGCGGGCACGACACAAGATCCATGATGATTATGTTCACTGAAACTCTACGTGTAGCAGGCTGATGGTGATGCTCTTGCATGGAAGAAGAAGTTTGTTTTGTTTAACGACACCACTAGAACACATTCATTAATTAATCATCGGTTATTGGATGTGCTCTTGCAAGGAATTTTAATAAAATATTCACTATTCTAATTATTCTAATGAGCCATACAGAATCTGTGTAGTCATGGGCCATATAAAATCTCTTTCAGGTCTAAGGTGAGTACACCAACACTAAAAATACTGCGAACTATAATCGATATGATTATCTTGTCTCATATCGATATTTGGGTATTGATAATCCAGATGCTATATAGATGGCATTCGATTCCTTTTGAGAGCGCAACAATTCCGTGTTTCCATGTACAAAAGACTTTTAAGTAGTGTAGCAATGTCCATTCTGACGAAAAAGGCGCCAATTGTAATTTTACGTGTCGCAGGCATATGACAAATTCATTTTATATTTTCCGCATACAAACTAAACATTTCATGATAGATAGAACCAAGGTTTGTTATGTGAGTCCTAATTTTATAGACTAAACCTTAAAATTAAAAGGTAGTAGATAATTTAATGCTCTAAAATGACTGAAAACCGCGTGTCGCAACGGAGGGTATGTAGTAATTAAAAGGATTATTGCTAAGAAATAAATTGATTATGTTCTCAATTTGTATTTGTGCCACAACTTAGATGGTTCATTTACATGATATATACAATAGCCATCACTACAACCCTTAAAATAACAAATAATAATAATAATGCAGGTGTCGCAAATTCTGTGTAATCTACGATACCGATTAGTTATCCGTGTATATTTTATTGTATTGAAACGTCATAAATCAAGACACAACACAGATTTAAACGGAAATAAATACATTTTTAAAAACGTATATTAGCTTTTTCGTAATTGGATATCCGTACATGCAATCAATATATTGGTATCTTTTACTGGAGCGAACTTTTAAGAGTGTAATCTACGTGTGTGGGTTCGTGATACGAACAACGTGTATGATGCCGTTTTGCCTATTCCACATTATAGTAGCAGTGCTTAAAAAGCGTGTTCCCTCATTTATGCGATAATATTGCTTAAGATTTAATTTTGGTGATCCAATGTATACGGTGCTGTAATCTACAGCATGTAATCAACAAGATTTGGTCCCTATATAATTGATATTTAACACAATGTTCACTTCAGATTTCTTTTCCTTTTTGATTTTTCATTAGAATTACACCCGTTTGTTTTCTTGGCTTCATTAGATTCGCCATGTTGGTGAGAAAATATTGGTGATTTAATTGCAATCGGACTGACTGAAATGTCAAAACAAACAGAGGTCAGTATTAATGAATACTTTGTTTTAGTGTTTTGAAATGTTACATTAATCGCAGCATTATTTTGAATCTGCAATGAAAATATATATGACCAACAACATGTCTTCACATGGATAACCGTGGCATGTTTAGTTCACTATTGCATCTATTACTCCACGTTTCATTTTAATTCTTTAAAATTTACCCTAAAAATATATGTAACGTAGATTTCACGACAGTTAGTTCAGCAATATATATGGAACAATTAATCTAAAATTTCTAAATACATATTAATTTGAATTAAATGAATTATATATTTATACTTCCTACATTATATATATATATATATGTATAGTTTTTCTTCATATAGACTTAATAGTAGAAATTGCAACATTTAAACAGTTGCAACGTAGATTACCCACTTCGGTAACGTAGATTACATCCAATAAAGTTGATGTTGTTCCTTTTCAGAATGGGAAAGACACGTGCTGAAATACAAAAAGATTATGGGAAGAGGAAGACTGAAAAAGAGGGAGAAGCATATAAGCAGAAAGAGAGATAAAGAGTGAAACTATGTTCCGTGTAGTGAACAATCTAAGAAAGATCTTAAGAAAAGACGGGACAATGTTCGAATGTGGGTCAGAAAACACAGATTTAATAAAAAGCAAAGAGAGGAGAACACAGCAAAAGAGGCAGAAACACATAAGTCTAATTCAAACATAGTAAGCTCCATTGATGTAGGTAAGGTAAGCAGTACTGTTCCAGATGAATCATTGCCAAATGAGTCTCTTGTCGTAAAGCTGCCATTTCTCTCAAGTTCAGCGCGTAAAAACATAACCAGAAAACGAATTAGTAGAGTTACGTCAAGACAGAGGAGAGAAATTTTGAAGCTGGAATCTGACTACCAATCCTTGTGGAAGAGGTACAGGACAACATGCAAACGTCACGAGCGAAAGTTAATGAGAATATCGAAGGCCATTGTTCACAGAACACAACTGACCAGAAATGATTTGACACCACAAAAAAGGACGGATCAAGAGTTGCGGGATTCTGGAATAAGTCCATCAAAGCTTCCACAGAAGATTCGGAAAAAGGTCCTTCTAGCAAATATTATGTCTGATGAAGTAAAAGGCGCAAGAAAAGCAGCAGGATATAGAGAGAATAAATCTATTACTCAGATCATTTCTGGTACCATCGTAAAGAAATACAGGATGACCCATGCACTTACAAGACACATTGGAATGCACAAAAGAACTGTTTGTACAACATCAAAGAAATGTGCTGTTAAATCTAAACGTCGACTACTGGATCTCCATGAGATAGCTTCAGCTTCGAAGAATGATTCACTAAAGTCCAAAGGAGAGCATAAGCAGAGAAAAGTACTGAATGATAATTTTAAAAATCTATACTTAAAATATTGTTCTGAAACTCAACACTACAGAATGTCACTAGTAACATTTTGTCGATTACGGCCAAAATAATTTTCTTTGACTAAGTATATATCAAGAAACAAATGCCTGTGTCAGAGACATCAAAATCTAGCATTGCTTCTAAGATCCAAATCAGTACATCAATCAAATCCGTCTGTCACAAGTAACATTCCAACAGTGGAAAAGGGTTACATGCAGTGATGGAAAAATGAGGATGAAAATGGTTGAACTGGAATTAAGCAAAACAGATTTTAGTGAGTTTGTCCATAAACAGTCAGCCGATTTCCGTGACCACATATCCGTCATTAAGGAGCAATATAGTGCAATTCAAGACCTGAAGTGAAATCTTCCTGAAAGGCATTTCTTGATTCAAATGGATTTTGCGGAAAACTACTCATGTACCAGTGCAGATGAAGTACAATCTGCTTATTGGAATGCATCTGCAGTTACTCTACACCCATGTGTTGTTTCCTACAAGACAGGAACAGAGCTTCTTCACAAGAGCTATGTATTTGTATCTGATGACCTCAGTCGCATCGCTAGAATAGTCTTTGCATTCACTAAGAAGTTGGTTCCTCTTATCCAGATAGATTTGGGCCCAGTTGAATATATCCACTACTGGACAGACAGTCCAACATCCCAATACCGTAACAAAACAATGTTTTACATTGTCTCAGACCACCAAGAGCTATTTGGCATGCCCGCCACATGGAATTATTTTGAGGTTGGGCATGGTAAAGGGCCATGCGATGAAATTGGAGGAACAGCGAAACAAATGGCAGACCTTGCTATGCGTCAAAGTAAATGTTCAATTCAGAATGCAGAAGAATTCTTCAATTGGGGTTCCAAATACCACTCCAGTGCTAAGTATATTTTTCTGACAAGTGAACACATTTCTGGAGTGAGATTAGAAATGGACGAACTAATAAAAACTGTTGTTCCTCTCAAAGGCAGTATGAAATTTCATGCTGTTGTTGCTGTTTCCTCCGTACTGTGTTGTCCAGATCTGCCTCATGTTACTGTGCAAGGTGTATGGAAGGATACTATCACAACGATTGGACTCAGTCACAGATTCTCAAGGAAGCTGCAAATCTGAATCATGTATCTGAATCAGCAGATGAACGTGTATTTGAATTAACAGCATACCACACCAGAAGAACACCCTATTTCAGTTCACGCATCCTGTCAACCAAATATTGGTGACTATGTTGCAGCCATTTATGAAAATAAATTGTACATTGGTATCATCGAACAAGTAGACATTGATGATGCTGCCTGCAATATATCATTCATGAATGTATCCAGCAAACAGTCATCTCAATACAAATGGCCATCGTGTCCAGACAAGATCTGGGTCAGTGTTCAGGATAACCTCTGTATAGTGAATCCACCAGTTCCAGTCGGACGTCATAGTCGTGTATATCAACTCCATCCAGAAGACAAAGAGAAAATGGTGAAAGCTTTTAACGAACATGTGTAATTGACGTTACCTTTTAGCATTCACATTCAACGGGTCTAATCTCATTGACATTTATGTTTAAAGTTAATAGTTAAAGTTTAAACCTCCAGATTGAGTAGGTTTTTCAATTTTGCAAAATTATTACATTTGTAATTTACGTTACTTTTTTTTTTACAGTAATTTACGTTACCTTTTTCAAGTTCAAGTTTCCATATTATCATTAACAATTTGTTGAAATACATAAGTGACATTATGAGAAACACTTATAATTTGTATGCAAACACCATGGTTATGCAAAAGCATTTCTTGAAACTAACATCGGTTTTGGAATAAAGAGGAATATTCCGTCCAATCAATATATCCGTGTTCTAATCGTTAATTTAGCATGTAGCATACATTTTATGAACAACTGCCAAAAGATACTACTACCAATGGACAACAATATGTTAAATAAAGATAATTATTATATACATAGCAATGAAATATATAGATCTACGGAAACCATAAAAGTGATATCCGGTGAAAAGTCATATTTTTCACTGTATTTTAGCTACAGTGAAAATATAGAAATCGTGTTTACTTTTTTGTAAAAGTGCATGGTTAAATTATCTTCCTTTGTCTCGTTTCTTCGTATTTAAATTTGATGATTATCAATGCATCTGATCGTATTTGAAGAATACAAAAATGTAATTTAAACAACTGTACCTATAAAAGAGGGATACGAAGTGCAATTACAATAAAATATCTAAAATTAATTAAATACGAAGCTAAATAATGATGACACAATGTAGTGTCATTGAGTGTAAGTGTAAGAAATTAACGGCGTTCGATTAGTTTTGTTTTTGTGGGAGTTTTTGGAGGATCGCTTTGTCAGGTATGTTTGCACAGCAGTATTATTAAATAAATGTTAATAAAGATAATTTTTATTTAAATTTCTTTTTAAAAGTCTATGGTCAAGTAAATTTTCTGGAAAGGTTCCATAAGAAGAAATATATCATGGCGTTACGTGTTTTCGATAGGATAAGCGAAAAATATTACCAAAAACCGAAAGATATTGTCGAAAATTAGGAAAGATGTATATAATAAATAGATTTTTATGTCAAATCGTGATGTGTGAAAACAATATTTTCACTCATTGCTTCGCAATTCATGAAAATATTGTTTTCACGCATCATTCGTTGACATAAAAACCGTATTTTAAAAAACCCCATGAAATAGCCTCTATTTATGTATAAATATACCGCTATTTTGTAGATATTTGAAATCGATTGACGCTTCTTCACGAATCATTGTGATTTGTAGATTACAGTGTCTAAATTTACACCCTTATTTGAAATGAAGAGAAAATATTATCCGAAGAGCCCGAGTTCTAATATTTTGGATTTATGTTCTATTTGCCTCAAAGTATTATAATACACATGCTTTTCCAACGATAATCACAAAAATTCAAATTAAATTTTTAGGAACCAATTGGCGATTTCCGATGTATGTCAGATCATCTTAATATTTGTAAATTGGATTTTGTCTTCAAATAATTTCGTACGTACGAAAACCCCCAACTTATTTTAGGAAATAAAATGAAATTTAACCTAATAGAAACATGTTTAATATACAGCCACTAATATGTTATGCAGAAAAATATAGCTGATATGTAATTACAATAGCTAAAAAAATGTATCTGTTAGTCGATAACATCTTAAACATTGCATAAAACTCAGGAATGTCCCTTTAAGGGTGAGGGTGATAGTATTTATACCATAATGATTATGTTGACTGAAACGCTACGTGTAGCAGGCTGATGGTGATGGTGATTTATTAATCATCGACTATTGGATGTGCTCTTGCAAGGAGTTTTAATAAAATATTCAGTATTCTAATTATTTACATTCAATAGAAATGGCAATGAACAAAACAAGCAGCAAGTCAGCCAGGTGCCATACAGAATATGTGCAGTCGTGAGTACACCAACACTCAAAATACTGCGAGCAATAACCGATATGCTTATCTTGTCTCATATCGATATTTGGATATTGATAATCCATATGCTCTCTTTAAGTCTATAGATGGAGTTTGTTTCCTTTTGAGAGCACAACAATTCCGTGTTTCCATGTACAAAAGACTTTTAAGTCGTGCAGCATTCGTTGTCCAAGACAATGTCTACATTGATATGTTTTATAGATTAAATAGAATGAGTCATAGTCCGTTTTCAATTTACAATTTCGTTGGCAAACAAAAATTCTTTACTCTATTGCACGAATGATGTAACTAAATGTATCAACGGTGTGTTACATAAAACACATTTGAATCAATAAACTGTCTCTATGAACAGGTTATCCCCATGTAGGCGTTTTAGAATTCCTCACATTCGCAGGGATAGTCGAGCAATTATCACTTCATCAGAATGACTGGGATAATTTCTCATAAAACTGTAGTCGTTTGGCTAATGTTTGTGGGTCAAACTTTGGACTATATTAGTGGACATCAGTTCAACATGTACAATTCCATGCATATAAGTGAATTTCAGAAACAAGACCACGCTGGCCTGCACGTGAATCTCGGAGAAGGCAATGACGTCATCAGCTTGCTAGAATGTTCTACGTTTTGTCGACAGAAAGGTGACTGTGATGGGTTCGTCTTCTGCAGGTCATCACCGTCCAAATGTTAAAAGTTCATCCATATCTGTGCTTCAGCTGCTGCTGCTACCAACCTCTCCGACTTTTCTGGTTGTTCATTCTACGTTTCAAACCAGAAAGAGGTAAGATGTTACAAATTGGTATTTAAATATGTTTCTCAAAAAGAGAGGCCCAATGCTTGTGTGCCTTGACTGTTGGCAGAATATATACTAGAAATGGAATTTTAAAGTCGCATACCGAAGTTTTAACCCGTAAAACATACAGAGATTTTTATAAAATGGAAGTCAACTTCATTTATTTGATATGATGAATTGTATATAAAACGTGTGGGGGTTTGGGTTTGTTTTCATGCAAATGTAAAGAAAACAAGCATTGAATAGGAATTAAACGTAACATTTGCAAAAACCTTAAGGTCTAAACAATTGAACAGATCTAAAATAGCAAAGGATCTCTATTTGCACTTTCCCACAGACAGAAAAGCACCTACCACGACCTGAATTAGATTTAGATAATATAAAATAGTTATTGCTTTATATATTCTACATTTCGTACAATTTTGTCGTTTCAACGTGGTATAGCCTTAATCAAAAATTACTTTACCAAAATGCTGCTTTGCATAAAAACAAAGAAAAGTTTCAAAATGTTTTTTTTTCGATCTGTTTACGAGTCACTTTCATTATATGCCCCTAAGGTTCAAGCGCGCTGTCCTGGGCAGAGACAGATCAGCTATCTTGGCCGTTTATTTAGAACAGAGGGTTACCGGTCAGTTGTTACTAGTTAATTACTGACTGGCCTTACACAGACTTTAAAATTCACTCTGGGTATGAACCAATACCATGCCAGCCTTAAAACAGATTTGATTCACTTTAATACACTACGATTAATATAGTAATGTCGTGGTATATGCTATCTTACTGGTCTCTTGATGGTCGGCGTTAATACGGCATCACGATTCCTCCCACTAACCCAATAGCATATGTCCAGACAGGGTACTCAACCGAGCTATAGGCCTACCTATGTGTGGAACTTAACAAGTCAGTGTATCAAGAACACTCGTCATTGTCCGTGAACATTCGTTATATTTCGGTATCGTATCGTGTTATGTGTTATGTCTCGTGGTTCTTGTATCGTGTGGATCAGCTGGCCACTTGTTAAATGTCGTCTGTCTAGTAAAGTTCTGTTAATGTTGTTCGTGTTCTGATATATAGAGGGTGCCTCACATTTGGTGGCAGCGGTTAAAGTGGTAAAAGCTTCAAGAAGATCTGTAAGTTTATTACAGAACTGTTTCGGTCGTGAGTGCAACAACGGGTGTCATTTCTAAGATCCCCCCCCCCCCCCCCCCCCTGCCCTGGAGGAAAGAATGAATGAATGAATGAATGTTTAACGACACCCCAGCACGAAAAATACATCGGCTATTGGGTGTGAAGCTATGGTAATGCAAACAAATAAATTGGAGGAAAGAAGATCAGGTCCTAATAAAGGACTTCCGTATTATTGTCGCCGAACACTATTCGTGGAAGAAGTCTGATACACCAAAACGAATTGCCTTTCAAGGTGTAATATTCAGGCATATGCATCGCGGAAGTGATAACACTGGATGTATTATGTATTTGATTTATATAACTGTGCATAAAAAAACATTCGTTGTGGTATAATTGTTGTTCTTAGTATGAACTTAGTTCTTAGTATGATCGCTGTTGTTTATGTTAACATTTTAAAGGAATAAAAACTGTGAATATCTATTGGATGGCGACTAGATTTGTGGCATTTTCCATCCACTATAAGCAATAATTTATATATATAGAAATATATAACCTATATATTTATATATATTTTAATATCCGATATATATATATATATATATATATATATATAAGTCGAAGGGGAATTAAAAAAAGGGACTGCATGTTTTTTATATATATTATATATATATATATATAAAAAATATATTATATATATATTATATATATAAAGGGACTGCTTTTTTTTTTTTAAATTATTATTATTTAAAAAAAAATGTCTGATCTTTTTTTATTTTTACCCCCACCAAAACACATGTCTGATCTTTTTTTAGTACCCCCACCAAAAACATCCCTCACTTTAAAGAAAATTTAGTGAGCACTTACTCTATAATCACTTCGTATGGTGTTAGAATCGCCCTTATATTACCGATGTACTAGGGTGTTCCGTAACAGTTATTAACACGCATCACTTTATTATTCAAAACGAACACCCTGGAAGAATCTTTTTGTTTTTTTCTTTGTTTTTGTTTCCACTTAATTATTTCTTCCTTTTTATTTCAAATAAATAAACATGCAGTCATCTTTGGAGCCATTTTGCAGTGTGTGGATTTAGGGGATGTTGGGTTATATGCTAACTGATCTGTATTGGTGAAAAAATTAAGAACAAATGTAAATGTACCCTAGAATATTTTATTTCGTCCAAACCATGATTGTAAAACAGATCTGATGTTTGTATTTTCTCCTGGGTTAGGGCTGTTTATTTTCGTTAATTAAAATACCACTGATAATATTGTACACTAATCATTCAGATAATATATATTTCTTTAAATGTTAAAAATTATGATATATCTAAAATACGTTTTGCATCACCATAAATTAATAGTTGTTAGTAATAAAATAATATACACACTGCATGCAGAGGTCTTCTGTTGATTTAATTAAAATTATGTTGTTGTTGTTGTTATCCTGAACACGTTGAAGATGTTGTAGTTGTCGGAGTACGTCCATGTTTCATGTCATAAAATGTTGAAGCAACTGAGTCCAAACACGTGATTGAGTTAGACGTACCTCTTCATTGTTTTAACTATGAGACGAGAGCGTGTTTTCAGAGATCGTGACAATCCATTTGACCGTTTGTCTGATGAGTGTTTTTGAATGCGATTTCGTCTGAGCAAAAATACAGTTCGCGTTGTAACTGACATGGTGCGGGCAGATACAGAACAGCCAACACGTAGGAATCATGCAGTCCCTTGCGAACTTCAAGTCTTACTTGCATTGCGGTTTTATGCAACTTGTATGTTTCATGTTCTCGCCAGCTTTTAGGGAAGAAATATGGGTGGTGAACAGTGAGGGCTCAGAGAAAAAACACAATGAAACAGTCTTTAAAAGATTGCCATTTCGTTCGTTACCTTAATTCGTCCTTTAATCAGTCCAAGAGTGAAAAAAAAAAAATCGTGGCGATCTACGCATATATCCTGAGGAACATTCCCCTTCCCCACATCCGACATATAGTTTGTAAGACCAGCGCATTCCTGATATTGCATATATGTGTACACTTTAAAACGGTACTCTAAAACAATGTTTTAAGTGAAACAGTGTTTTTTCTTAAAACAGTTTTTATGATATCGATTTAAAATGTGTTTTAGGTTAGAACATGTTTTAGTTAAAATATGTTCTACCTAAAACGCCTTTATAAATATGGGCCTCTGTGTCTGGTGTATTTATAAACATTTTTTTTTAATTAGGTGTGTGTGTGTTTTTTCTTGACATTTTCCTCCTTGATTAATAATTTGGTCTAAATTCACATTCAGTTTTCCAGTCATTTCAATATGAGGCGAACTGGCACATTTTCATGGACTGAAATGACAGGGGAAAAACTGGTTGTGGGTGCAAAACATCAGAAGTATTTGTACAATAGTATACAAAATTACCTAGCAGTGTGATATGATTCTGTTGCACGAATTCACATAATTGGTTCCAGCTACTATATGATAAATGTTTGACACACAAAAAAAAAAAATTCCATTTTACATTACTACTTATTATAATCGAAATAATTATACTTACCATATGCATTGAATAATGTGTAGTCCGCATCAGTCAATTGATCATCACAAACCACACTATGTTGTCTAGGTTTCCAATCGTTTCCTGACGACGATGATCTCGGGCCATTCCATGGTATTTGATCAATGGGTTTAGAAATTTCAAAATGATCTGTTAAACTACGTTTTTATTATAACTTAAAATTAATATCCTTAAGCATATAAAAAAATATATATATTGCCAATTTTCTTATGTTTTATGAATTTTTGCAAGCCAAGACGTGACATAAAAATTTTGTTTTTTTTGTAGTATTTCATTACTGTAATGCGAAATTTAAAAATTAGGTATCAGGACATCATATCTATAATATACTGCATGCGAAAATACTACTTTGCTTTTTTCATATCAAAATGAGTATAATATATTATTTTTCAAAATATATAATGTCACGTCGTAGCTGTTCTGACATATAAACGTTAGTTTTATTTAAAAACTTTTTTTTCTTCAGAAATAATAATCTTTTTTTTATTCTCCTCCTTCTCAATGTTCCAAGTATAAATAGAAGGTATAATGATGACTGGTTGTATTATATGATTAAAATAACCACCTTAAAGTATCAGTCAGGATGTGGCATTGAGCCAGGATGTGACATTCAAGATGGTGGTTTACGGTGAGAAAAGATTAAACATGTATTAAATCTCTCTATATAGAGAAATGGGCAAAGTTGAGTAGATAATGCACATGTACCCATAATAAATTACTTTTATTTTCAATAGTTCTGCCCTCACCATCAAGAATCAGAAACGGGTTGGTCGGGGGAGGGGGGAAGCATGTCCAAATATTTAATATGTTTTTGTATAGATAAAATAATTCTATACTGACAGCCATAGAAAACGCAGAACTAATTTATTTGGCTTATTGTTTGCTTTTGTAAATATAAGGCAGAATGAATGCAACGGGATGGAAGGTCACGTCAAACCGTACTTTGTGCACGTGCTGAAGCATGCTATTGTTCAGGAGCAGAGTTCTTGAAAATCTACAAAATGCACGTGCAAGTCATGCCACTGGCGCCTTACAGTACCAGTTCTACAGTTATAAGGCCTGGAAATTGAGTTATCAGATTCACATGTTGAAATCGACCTTAGGTTAATGCATCGACGTTCTCGATGCCGCGACTTTCTGGCATCGAGAGGGAACGAGCGATAGGATGTCTTAGAGCCGACTTGTCTGCAAGGAAAGTGGCCCGTAGATCCAGTTGCCACAATTCTACAATTGTGAGACTGCAACACCGCTTACGACAAACTGGCACCACACGTGATCGACCCCACCCTGGTCCACAACGTGCCACTACCCGCCACTAAGATCGCGAAATTTACCTGTCTCACCTATGCAACAGATTTCAACCTGCAGTTAGGACAGCTACTACCACCCATGGCCCTAATGGTCCCATGAGCCAACATACTGTATGACGCCGACTACAGGAGCAGGGCCTGTAACCAAGAAGACCCTACGTTTGACCCATCCTGACACAGCGGCATCGAATTCAGTGGGCTCGAACGTATCGTCGATGGACATTGGGGACAGATCCTCTTTACAGATGAATCCAAATTTCATCTCAAATATGCCGATGGGCAGATACGGATGTGGCCGCGGTGAAAGACACGCCAACTGTTGTGTCCATGAGGTGAATCGCAGGGGAGGTGGTAGTGTGATGATATGGGGAGGAATCAGCATGCAAGGTAGGGCAGACATTCACATCTTCCGAGGACGTTGCAATGCCCAAACCTACAGAGACGAGGTCCTCCAAAGCCATGTCATGCCCCACATGGCAGCTAACCTTCATCTACAGACGATACAACATGATAATGCCATGCCTCACACGGCTAGACTAGCCATGGCCTATCTGAACCAGCAACTCATCAATGTTCTCCCATGGCCATCTCTGTCAACCGACCTTGCTCCTATAGAACATGTTTGGGATGCAATGGGACGATTACTCCGGCTGCAAGCCCCTGCTTACACTCTTCAGCAATTGGAGGCACATTTGGTTCGCGTGTGGCATCAGGGCTTCATCAGGAGGGTCATCTGCTCCATGAGACATCACTGTGCTGCCATACTGGATGCCCATGGTGGCCACACCTGATATTGACATTTTGTACCACATTACAAAACATTCTGTTTGGTACGCCACGCACAATAAGTGCTGGTTAATGAAATTAAAGGATGTTACCAAGCTCTTGGACTTTGTTATCTCTTTGCAGAATAGTGTCGTTTTCGTAATACAGTGCCTGAATAGAATTTGCTTGCTACGTTCACTGATTTAATGACACTTGAGTTGGTGATGCGTTTTCTGTGGCTGTCAGTATATTATCAATCATTTCTATGCTTCTATGATTTGATGAAACTGAATTATTAATAATCCTCCAAATTAAAGAATATTATATTTGTAACCAAATGTTCCATTTTGCGAATCCAAAGAGATGTACACATACAATAAATATTGTGTCAAAGAATTGTTCAAATACAAAGTGCTGCTAAAATTTTAAGATTATTCTTTGGCAGATACAGGCATTCAAACATGAATTAAAATATATATAAACTAATTGGTAAAGATACATGTTGAAGATAAAACTTGGGTTGTGATGTTGAGATTTTTTGCTAATGTCATCCATCAACAATTTATATTAATATACATTGTTGACAGTTTGGTATATCAGTTAATGGTGAACAAAAAGAACAAACTGACCAACAGCTATAAAACATTTACTGACTGAGGTTCATATTTTGAATTCTAGTTTGAAGCAAATTATCATAAACATACCAATAAAAGGCAAAATATGATATATTAATTGAAAAATATATGCTAAATTGCAAACAAGAAATCTGCGGAATTAAATGTCTTTCCTACCATAAACGTATTCAGTGACATTGATACATGTAGTTTTATAGGTCTGTACACATTCATCTCAATGCATATTAACAAAAAGGGTAAACTTGAAGAAATTAAATTAAAATCTTAAATAAACAATAAACAAACTTTGAGGTGAACATTCATATATTTAACTATAAACAAAGCTTTAATGATGCATGACTTGTAGTTTATGAGAAATGGTGTTACATTTGTACAATGTACATGCAAATACGAAATTCGATGTTGAACTAAATGCAAAAGTTGATGCTACAGCCAACGAAAAAGTAATACCTATCTTTCATCTTTTTACTTTGTACATTGTAAAGATAAGACAAAAATTACCAGACTTAGCAACATTAGGATATACAATATTGTTGGCAGTATGGTCACTGGTTATAAAAGTATATTATACGAATATTGTATGAGAACAATATTGTTTTATTTGACAATGGCAATTCAATTAATTAAATTTGTATGCACTTATTTTGATGATAAAATCATTTAAAACAGGTAAATATAATTGGTTTCATAAACTGGCAGTGTTTCATTAGTAGTATTTGATATACATGTCATTTATTAGTAGTTTAAGTGAACTGGACGAAAACGTCACGTCCTGGCTTGTCACGTACTGAATTGTTGAAAAGACTAAGTGCATATTACATCATAAAGAATACTTTTTTAAAAGTAAATTGCTATATGGCATTAAGAAATAGACTGGATATTGTGGATCAGCTGGTCACTTGTTAAATGCCGTGTGTCTAGTAAAGTTCTGTTAATGCAGTTCGTTGTTCGTGCTCTGATATAGAGATGGTGGCTCACATATGCAACCCCTGCAATTGCCAACGGCAATCGACAATGCCGTGGAGATTGCTGTGGTATTCTTAATTCTCCGCATAGCACATGGAATGGTTGTTGCTGTTTTTTGTTTGTTTTTGTTTTTTTTGTGTGTGTTTTTTTTTTGCCGTGGACAGTTTTTAATTGCAAGGGTTGCTTTGACAGTGTGCTGGATATAAACACTTTTGAGTTTCAGGGTTGAGTCTTCAAATGCGTTTATCACGTCCATAGAGGTGCGGTCTTCCATTATTTTATGGGGACAGGCTATTTCCCCGAATTAAACGAAAATTACCGAATCTGAACAACAATATTTATTCACATTAGAATTACTGCCAAACGGCTATAGTATATGGGGTCGCAAACGAATCGGTACGCATTTTGTCATGGGTTACAACTAATATTGTGGGTAGAACGATAGAAATACGTTGTGAAAAGGTTTCAGGCCAGCTCATTTTGTCCGAATATCTCTATTTGTTTTGCCCGAATTTGACGATTTACTCCAGGTCTGTGGGCTGCCACCTTCTCCCCCCCCCCCCCCCCAGCCAGCCCATCCACCCCGTCTTGTGCGCTAATGATCACGTCCTGCCAATGATTAATACATTATAATTTGCAGGCGCCGTCCTCAAGTACGACTCCTACAACACCAACCACTACAACAGTGACGGCAACGACAACATCCAAAACCACAAGCACCGCCAGTACACGAGTGACTACACCGACAACCAAGACCTCTGGGTCTACAACTACGGTTGCATGCATCAGCTCCACAGACGGAGGAAGTATGAATGGAGAGAGAAAGAGGGGCAGTGGGAGAGGGAGGAGGGGAGGGAGAGGGAGGAGGGGAGG